>NW_026870426.1:0-65016 GCF_963576545.1 Limanda limanda
TTCGGAAGGGTTAGGGTTAGGGTTAGGGATGAAAGCACATAGGAGAAAGAGATATTCTTGAATAACTTTTTTTGTGAAGGTCGGAGAGACTTGCAAGTAGGCTCTACCCCCACTAAATGGGGTAGCGCGCATCGATCGGTACCATCCTTGAGCTTCTCCGACTTTCGGAAGGGTTAGGGTTAGGGTTAGGGATGAAAGCACATAGGAGAAAGAGATATTCTTGAATAACTTTTTTTGTGAAGGTCGGAGAGACTTGGAAAGTGGTTGCATCTGGACTAATTTGGGTCCTGCGGATCGATTGGTACCATCCCCGAGCTTGTACGACCTTCGGAAGAGGTCGACCGACGAAATTCCCCCAAATCTGAGGAGATATTCTTGAATAACTTTTTTTGTGAAGGTCGGAGAGACTTGCAAGTAGGCTCTACCCCCACTAAATGGGGTTGCGCGCATCGATCAGTACCATCCTTGAGCTTCTCCGACTTTCGGAAGGGTTAGGGTTAGGGTTAGGGATGAAAGCACATAGGAGAAAGAGATATTCTTGAATAACTTTTTTTGTGAAGGTCGGAGAGACTTGCAAGTAGGCTCTACCCCCACTAAATGGGGTAGCGCGCATCGATCGGTACCATCCTTGAGCTTCTCCGACTTTCGGAAGGGTTAGGGTTAGGGTTAGGGATGAAAGCACATAGGAGAAAGAGATATTCTTGAATAACTTTTTTTGTGAAGGTCGGAGAGACTTGCAAGTAGGCTCTACCCCCACTAAATGGGGTAGCGCGCATCGATCGGTACCATCCTTGAGCTTCTCCGACTTTCGGAAGGGTTAGGGTTAGGGTTAGGGATGAAAGCACATAGGAGAAAGAGATATTCTTGAATAACTTTTTTTGTGAAGGTCGGAGAGACTTGCAAGTAGGCTCTACCCCCACTAAATGGGGTAGCGCGCATCGCTCGGTACCATCCTTGAGCTTCTCCGACTTTCGGAAGGGTTAGGGTTAGGGTTAGGGATGAAAGCACATAGGAGAAAGAGATATTCTTGAATAACTTTTTTTGTGAAGGTCGGAGAGACTTGGAAAGTGGTTGCATCTGGACTAATTTGGGTCCTGCGGATCGATTGGTACCATCCCCGAGCTTGTACGACCTTCGGAAGAGGTCGACCGACGAAATTCCCCCAAATCTGAGGAGATATTCTTGAATAACTTTTTTTGTGAAGGTCGGAGAGACTTGCAAGTAGGCTCTACCCCCACTAAATGGGGTAGCGCGCATCGATCGGTACCATCCTTGAGCTTCTCCGACTTTCGGAAGGGTTAGGGTTAGGGTTAGGGATGAAAGCACATAGGAGAAAGAGATATTCTTGAATAACTTTTTTTGTGAAGGTCGGAGAGACTTGCAAGTAGGCTCTACCCCCACTAAATGGGGTAGCGCGCATCGATCAGTACCATCCTTGAGCTTCTCCGACTTTCGGAAGGGTTAGGGTTAGGGTTAGGGATGAAAGCACATAGGAGAAAGAGATATTCTTGAATAACTTTTTTTGTGAAGGTCGGAGAGACTTGGAAAGTGGTGCATCTGGACTAATTTGGGTCCTGCGGATCGATTGGTACCATCCCCGAGCTTGTACGACCTTCGGAAGAGGTCGACCCGACGAAATTCCCCCAAATCTGAGGAGATATTCTTGAATAACTTTTTTTTGTGAAGGTCGGAGAGACTTGCAAGTAGGCCTATACCCACTAAATGGGGTTGCGCGCATCGATCAGTACCATCCTTGAGCTTCTCCGACCTTTCGGAAGGGTTAGGGTTAGGGTTAGGGATGAAAGCACATAGGAGAAAGAGATATTCTTGAATAACTTTTTTGTGAAGTCGGAGAGACTTGCAAAGTAGGCTCTACCCCCCTAAATGGGGTAACGCGCATCGATCGGTACCATCCTTGAGCTTCTCCGACTTTCGGAAGGGTAGGGTTAGGGTTAGGGATGAAAGCACATAGGAGAAAGAGATATTCTTGAATAACTTTTTTTGTGAAGGTCGGAGAGACTTGCAAGTAGGGCCTACCCCACTAAATGGGGTAGCGCGCATCGATCGGTACCATCCTGAGCTTCTCCGCCTTTCGGATGGGTTAGGGTTAGGGTTAGGGTGAAAGCACATAGGAGAAAGAATATTCTTGAATAACTTTTTTTGTGAAGGTCGGAGAGACTTGCAAGTAGGCTCTACCCCCACTAAATGGGGTATCGCAGCATCGATCGGTACCATCCTTGAGCTTCTCCGACTTTCGGAAGGGTTAGGGTTAGGGTTAGGGATGAAAGCACATAGGAGAAAGAGATATTCTTGAATAACTTTTTTTTGTGAAGGTCGGAGAGACTTGGAAAGTGGTTGCATCGGACTAATTTGGGTCCTGCGGATCGATTGGTACCATCCCCGAGCTTGTACGACCTTCGGAAGAGGTCGACCGACGAAATTCCCCCAAATCTGAGGAGGATATACTTGAATAACTTTTTTTGTGAAGGTCGGAGAGACTTGCAAGTAGGCTCTACCCCCACTAAATGGTGTACGGCGCATCGATCGGTACCATCCTTGAGCTTCTCCGACTTTCAGAAGGGTTAGGGTTAGGGTTAGGGATGAAAGCACATAGGAGAAAGGAGATATTCTTGAATAACTTTTTTTTGTGAAGGTCGGAGAGACTTGCAAGTGAGCTCTACCCCCACTAAATGGGGGTAGCGCGCATCGATCGGTACCATCCTTGAGCTTCTCCGACTTTCGGAAGGGTTAGGGTTAGGGTTAGGGATGAAAGCACATAGGAGAAAGAGAATATTCTTGAATAACTTTTTTGTGAAGGTCGGAGAGACTTGGAAAGTGGTTGCATCTGGACTAATTTGGGTCCTGCAGATCGATTGGTACCATCCCCGAGCTTGTACGACCTTCGGAGAGGTCGACCGACGAAATTCCCCAAATCTGAGGAGATATTCTTGAATAACTTTTTTTGTGAAGGTCGAGAGTCATGCCAAGTAGGCTCTACCCCACTAATGGGGTAGCGCGCATCGATCGGTACCATCCTTGAGCTTCTCCGACTTTCGGAAGGGTTAGGGTTAGGGTTAGGGATGAAAGCAACATAGGAGAAAGAGATATTCTTGAATAACTTTTTTTGTGAAGGTCGGAGAGACTTGCAAGTAGGCTCTACCCCACTAAATGGGGTAGCGCGCATCGATCGGTACCATCCTTGAGCTTCTCCGACTTTAGGAAGGGTTAGGGTTAGGGTTAGGGATGAAAGCACATAGGAGAAAGAGATATTCTTGAATAACTTTTTTTGTGAAGGTCGGAGAGACTTGGAAAGTGGTTGCATCTGGACTAATTTGGGTCCTGCGGATCGATTGGTACCATCCCCGAGCTTGTACGACCTTCGGAAGAGGTCGACCGACGAAATTTCCCCAAATCTGAGGAGATATTCTTGAATAACTTTTTTTGTGAAGGTCGGAGAGACTTGCAAGTAGGCTCTACCCCCACTAAATGGGGTTGCGCGCATCGATCAGTACCATCCTTGAGCTTCTCCGGACTTTCGGAAGGGTTAGGGTTAGGGTTAGGGATGAAAGCACATAGGAGAAAGAGATATTCTTGAATAACTTTTTTTGTGAAGGTCGGAGAGACTTGCAAGTAGGCTCTACCCCCACTAAATGGGGTAACGCGCATCGATCGGTACCATCCTTGAGCTTCTCCCGACTTTCGGAAGGGTTAGGGTTAGGGTTAGGGATGAAAGCACATAGGAGAAAGAGATATTCTTGAATAACTTTTTTTGTGAAGGTCGGAGAGACTTGCAAGTAGGCTCTACCCCCACTAAATGGGGTAGCGCGCATCGATCGGTACCATTCTTGAGCTTCTCCGACTTTCGGAAGGGTTAGGGTTAGGGTTAGGGATGAAAGCACATAGGAGAAAGAGATATTCTTGAATAACTTTTTTTGTGAAGGTCGGAGAGACTTGCAAGTAGGCTCTACCCCCACTAAATGGGGTAGCGCGCATCGATCGGTACCATCCTTGAGCTTCTCCGACTTTCGGAAGGGTTAGGGTTAGGGTTAGGGATGAAAGCACATAGGAGAAAGAGATATTCTTGAATAACTTTTTTTGTGAAGGTCGGAGAGACTTGGAAAGTGGTTGCATCTGGACTAATTTGGGTCCTGCGGATCGATTGGTACCATCCCCGAGCTTGTACGACCTTCGGAAGAGGTCGACCGACGAAATTCCCCCAAATCTGAGGAGATATTCTTGAATAACTTTTTTTGTGAAGGTCGGAGAGACTTGCAAGTAGGCTCTACCCCCACTAAATGGGGTAGCGCGCATCGATCGGTACCATCCTTGAGCTTCTCCGACTTTCGGAAGGGTTAGGGTTAGGGTTAGGGATGAAAGCACATAGGAGAAAGAGATATTCTTGAATAACTTTTTTGTGAAGGTCGGAGAGACTTGCAAGTAGGCTCTACCCCCACTAAATGGGGTAGCGCGCATCGATCGGTACCATCCTTGAGCTTCTCCGACTTTCGGAAGGGTTAGGGTTAGGGTTAGGGATGAAAGCACATAGGAGAAAGAGATATTCTTGAATAACTTTTTTTGTGAAGGTCGGAGAGACTTGGAAAGTGGTTTGCATCTGGACTAATTTGGGTCCTGCAGATCGATTGGTACCATCCCCGAGCTTGTACGACCTTCGGAAGAGGTCGACCGACGAAATTCCCCAAATCTGAGGAGATATTCTTGAATAACTTTTTTTGTGAAGGTCGGAGAGACTTGCAAGTAGGCTCTACCCCCACTAAATGGGGTTAGCGCGCATCGATCGGTACCATCCTTGAGCTTCTCCGACTTTCGGAAGGGTTAGGGTTAGGGTTAGGGATGAAAGCACATAGAGAAAGAGATATTCTTGAATAACTTTTTTTGTGAAGGTCGGAGAGACTTGCAAGTAGGCTCTACCCCCACTAAATGGGGTAGCGCGCATCGATCGGTACCATCCTTGAGCTTCTCCGACTTTCGGAAGGGTTAGGGTTAGGGTTAGGGATGAAAGCACATAGGAGAAAGAGATATTCTTGAATAACTTTTTTGTGAAGGTCGGAGAGACTTGAAAGTGGTTGCATCTGGACTAATTTGGGTCCTGCGGATCGATTGGTACCATCCCCGAGCTTGTACGACCTTCGGAAGAGGTCGACCGACGAAATTCCCCAAATCTGAGGAGATATTCTTGAATAACTTTTTTTGTGAAGGTCGGAGAGACTTGCAAGTAGGCTCTACCCCCACTAAATGGGGTAGCGCGCATCGATCGGTACCATCCTTGAGCTTCTCCGACTTTCGGAAGGGTTAGGGTTAGGGTTAGGGATGAAAGCACATAGGAGAAAGAGATATTCTTGAATAACTTTTTTTGTGAAGGTCGGAGAGACTTGGAAAGTGGTTGCATCTGGACTAATTTGGGTCCTGCGGATCGATTGGTACCATCCCCGAGCTTGTACGACCTTCGGGAAGAGGTCGACCGACGAAATTCCCCCAAATCTGAGGAGATATTCTTGAATAACTTTTTTTGTGAAGGTCGGAGAGACTTGCAAGTAGGCTCTACCCCCACTAAATGGGGTAGCGCGCATCGATCGGTACCATCCTTGAGCTTCTCCGACTTTCGGAAGGGTTAGGGTTAGGGTTAGGGATGAAAGCACATAGGAGAAAGAGATATTCTTGAATAACTTTTTTTGTGAAGGTCGGAGAGACTTGGAAAGTGGTTGCATCTGGACTAATTTGGGGTCCTGCAGATCGTTTGGTACCATCCCCGAGCTTGTACGACCTTCGGAAGAGGTCGACCGACGAAATTCCCCCAAATCTGAGGAGATATTCTTGAATAACTTTTTTTGTGAAGGTCGGAGAGACTTGCAAGTAGGCTCTACCCCCACTAAATGGGGTAGCGCGCATCGATCGGTACCATCCTTGAGCTTCTCCGACTTTCGGAAGGGTTAGGGTTAGGGTTAGGGATGAAAGCACATAGGAGAAAGAGATATTCTTGAATAACTTTTTTTGTGAAGGTCGGAGAGACTTGGAAAGTGGTTGCATCTGGACTAATTTGGGTCCTGCAGATCGATTGGTACCATCCCCGAGCTTGTACGACCTTCGGAAGAGGTCGACCGACGAAATTCCCCCAAATCTGAGGAGATATTCTTGAATAACTTTTTTTGTGAAGGTCGGAGAGACTTGCAAGTAGGCTCTACCCCCACTAAATGGGGTAGCGCGCATCGATCGGTACCATCCTTGAGCTTCTCCGACTTTCGGAAGGGTTAGGGTTAGGGTTAGGGATGAAAGCACATAGGAGAAAGAGATATTCTTGAATAACTTTTTTTGTGAAGGTCGGAGAGACTTGCAAGTAGGCTCTACCCCCACTAAATGGGGTAGCGCGCATCGATCGGTACCATCCTTGAGCTTCTCCGACTTTCGGAAGGGTTAGGGTTAGGGTTAGGGATGAAAGCACATAGGAGAAAGAGATATTCTTGAATAACTTTTTTTGTGAAGGTCGGAGAGACTTGGAAAGTGGTTGCATCTGGACTAATTTGGGTCCTGCGGATCGATTGGTACCATCCCCGAGCTTGTACGACCTTCGGAAGAGGTCGACCGACGAAATTCCCCCAAATCTGAGGAGATATTCTTGAATAACTTTTTTTGTGAAGGTCGGAGAGACTTGCAAGTAGGCTCTACCCCCACTAAATGGGGTTGCGCGCATCGATCAGTACCATCCTTGAGCTTCTCCGACTTTCGGAAGGGTTAGGGTTAGGGTTAGGGATGAAAGCACATAGGAGAAAGAGATATTCTTGAATAACTTTTTTTGTGAAGGTCGGAGAGACTTGCAAGTAGGCTCTACCCCCACTAAATGGGGTAACGCGCATCGATCGGTACCATCCTTGAGCTTCTCCGACTTTCGGAAGGGTTAGGGTTAGGGTTAGGGATGAAAGCACATAGGAGAAAGAGATATTCTTGAATAACTTTTTTTGTGAAGGTCGGAGAGACTTGCAAGTAGGCTCTACCCCCACTAAATGGGGTAGCGCGCATCGATCGGTACCATCCTTGAGCTTCTCCGACTTTCGGAAGGGTTAGGGTTAGGGTTAGGGATGAAAGCACATAGGAGAAAGAGATATTCTTGAATAACTTTTTTTGTGAAGGTCGGAGAGACTTGCAAGTAGGCTCTACCCCCACTAAATGGGGTAGCGCGCATCGATCGGTACCATCCTTGAGCTTCTCCGACTTTCGGAAGGGTTAGGGTTAGGGTTAGGGATGAAAGCACATAGGAGAAAGAGATATTCTTGAATAACTTTTTTTGTGAAGGTCGGAGAGACTTGGAAAGTGGTTGCATCTGGACTAATTTGGGTCCTGCGGATCGATTGGTACCATCCCCGAGCTTGTACGACCTTCGGAAGAGGTCGACCGACGAAATTCCCCCAAATCTGAGGAGATATTCTTGAATAACTTTTTTTGTGAAGGTCGGAGAGACTTGCAAGTAGGCTCTACCCCCACTAAATGGGGTAGCGCGCATCGATCGGTACCATCCTTGAGCTTCTCCGACTTTCGGAAGGGTTAGGGTTAGGGTTAGGGATGAAAGCACATAGGAGAAAGAGATATTCTTGAATAACTTTTTTTGTGAAGGTCGGAGAGACTTGCAAGTAGGCTCTACCCCCACTAAATGGGGTAGCGCGCATCGATCGGTACCATCCTTGAGCTTCTCCGACTTTCGGAAGGGTTAGGGTTAGGGTTAGGGATGAAAGCACATAGGAGAAAGAGATATTCTTGAATAACTTTTTTTGTGAAGGTCGGAGAGACTTGGAAAGTGGTTGCATCTGGACTAATTTGGGTCCTGCAGATCGATTGGTACCATCCCCGAGCTTGTACGACCTTCGGAAGAGGTCGACCGACGAAATTCCCCCAAATCTGAGGAGATATTCTTGAATAACTTTTTTTGTGAAGGTCGGAGAGACTTGCAAGTAGGCTCTACCCCCACTAAATGGGGTAGCGCGCATCGATCGGTACCATCCTTGAGCTTCTCCGACTTTCGGAAGGGTTAGGGTTAGGGTTAGGGATGAAAGCACATAGGAGAAAGAGATATTCTTGAATAACTTTTTTTGTGAAGGTCGGAGAGACTTGCAAGTAGGCTCTACCCCCACTAAATGGGGTAGCGCGCATCGATCGGTACCATCCTTGAGCTTCTCCGACTTTCGGAAGGGTTAGGGTTAGGGTTAGGGATGAAAGCACATAGGAGAAAGAGATATTCTTGAATAACTTTTTTTGTGAAGGTCGGAGAGACTTGGAAAGTGGTTGCATCTGGACTAATTTGGGTCCTGCGGATCGATTGGTACCATCCCCGAGCTTGTACGACCTTCGGAAGAGGTCGACCGACGAAATTCCCCCAAATCTGAGGAGATATTCTTGAATAACTTTTTTTGTGAAGGTCGGAGAGACTTGCAAGTAGGCTCTACCCCCACTAAATGGGGTTGCGCGCATCGATCAGTACCATCCTTGAGCTTCTCCGACTTTCGGAAGGGTTAGGGTTAGGGTTAGGGATGAAAGCACATAGGAGAAAGAGATATTCTTGAATAACTTTTTTTGTGAAGGTCGGAGAGACTTGCAAGTAGGCTCTACCCCCACTAAATGGGGTAACGCGCATCGATCGGTACCATCCTTGAGCTTCTCCGACTTTCGGAAGGGTTAGGGTTAGGGTTAGGGATGAAAGCACATAGGAGAAAGAGATATTCTTGAATAACTTTTTTTGTGAAGGTCGGAGAGACTTGCAAGTAGGCTCTACCCCCACTAAATGGGGTAGCGCGCATCGATCGGTACCATCCTTGAGCTTCTCCGACTTTCGGAAGGGTTAGGGTTAGGGTTAGGGATGAAAGCACATAGGAGAAAGAGATATTCTTGAATAACTTTTTTTGTGAAGGTCGGAGAGACTTGCAAGTAGGCTCTACCCCCACTAAATGGGGTAGCGCGCATCGATCGGTACCATCCTTGAGCTTCTCCGACTTTCGGAAGGGTTAGGGTTAGGGTTAGGGATGAAAGCACATAGGAGAAAGAGATATTCTTGAATAACTTTTTTTGTGAAGGTCGGAGAGACTTGCAAGTAGGCTCTACCCCCACTAAATGGGGTAGCGCGCATCGATCGGTACCATCCTTGAGCTTCTCCGACTTTCGGAAGGGTTAGGGTTAGGGTTAGGGATGAAAGCACATAGGAGAAAGAGATATTCTTGAATAACTTTTTTTGTGAAGGTCGGAGAGACTTGGAAAGTGGTTGCATCTGGACTAATTTGGGTCCTGCGGATCGATTGGTACCATCCCCGAGCTTGTACGACCTTCGGAAGAGGTCGACCGACGAAATTCCCCCAAATCTGAGGAGATATTCTTGAATAACTTTTTTTGTGAAGGTCGGAGAGACTTGCAAGTAGGCTCTACCCCCACTAAATGGGGTAGCGCGCATCGATCGGTACCATCCTTGAGCTTCTCCGACTTTCGGAAGGGTTAGGGTTAGGGTTAGGGATGAAAGCACATAGGAGAAAGAGATATTCTTGAATAACTTTTTTTGTGAAGGTCGGAGAGACTTGCAAGTAGGCTCTACCCCCACTAAATGGGGTAGCGCGCATCGATCGGTACCATCCTTGAGCTTCTCCGACTTTCGG
Organism: Limanda limanda; assembly: GCF_963576545.1. Taxonomy (NCBI): domain Eukaryota; kingdom Metazoa; phylum Chordata; class Actinopteri; order Pleuronectiformes; family Pleuronectidae; genus Limanda; species Limanda limanda. Next base: position 9,645 of record NW_026870426.1, read on the forward strand.
AAGGGTTAGGGTTAGGGTTAGGGATGAAAGCACATAGGAGAAAGAGATATTCTTGAATAACTTTTTTTGTGAAGGTCGGAGAGACTTGGAAAGTGGTTGCATCTGGACTAATTTGGGTCCTGCAGATCGATTGGTACCATCCCCGAGCTTGTACGACCTTCGGAAGAGGTCGACCGACGAAATTCCCCCAAATCTGAGGAGATATTCTTGAATAACTTTTTTTGTGAAGGTCGGAGAGACTTGCAAGTAGGCTCTACCCCCACTAAATGGGGTAGCGCGCATCGATCGGTACCATCCTTGAGCTTCTCCGACTTTCGGAAGGGTTAGGGTTAGGGTTAGGGATGAAAGCACATAGGAGAAAGAGATATTCTTGAATAACTTTTTTTGTGAAGGTCGGAGAGACTTGCAAGTAGGCTCTACCCCCACTAAATGGGGTAGCGCGCATCGATCGGTACCATCCTTGAGCTTCTCCGACTTTCGGAAGGGTTAGGGTTAGGGTTAGGGATGAAAGCACATAGGAGAAAGAGATATTCTTGAATAACTTTTTTTGTGAAGGTCGGAGAGACTTGGAAAGTGGTTGCATCTGGACTAATTTGGGTCCTGCGGATCGATTGGTACCATCCCCGAGCTTGTACGACCTTCGGAAGAGGTCGACCGACGAAATTCCCCCAAATCTGAGGAGATATTCTTGAATAACTTTTTTTGTGAAGGTCGGAGAGACTTGCAAGTAGGCTCTACCCCCACTAAATGGGGTTGCGCGCATCGATCAGTACCATCCTTGAGCTTCTCCGACTTTCGGAAGGGTTAGGGTTAGGGTTAGGGATGAAAGCACATAGGAGAAAGAGATATTCTTGAATAACTTTTTTTGTGAAGGTCGGAGAGACTTGCAAGTAGGCTCTACCCCCACTAAATGGGGTAACGCGCATCGATCGGTACCATCCTTGAGCTTCTCCGACTTTCGGAAGGGTTAGGGTTAGGGTTAGGGATGAAAGCACATAGGAGAAAGAGATATTCTTGAATAACTTTTTTTGTGAAGGTCGGAGAGACTTGCAAGTAGGCTCTACCCCCACTAAATGGGGTAGCGCGCATCGATCGGTACCATCCTTGAGCTTCTCCGACTTTCGGAAGGGTTAGGGTTAGGGTTAGGGATGAAAGCACATAGGAGAAAGAGATATTCTTGAATAACTTTTTTTGTGAAGGTCGGAGAGACTTGCAAGTAGGCTCTACCCCCACTAAATGGGGTAGCGCGCATCGATCGGTACCATCCTTGAGCTTCTCCGACTTTCGGAAGGGTTAGGGTTAGGGTTAGGGATGAAAGCACATAGGAGAAAGAGATATTCTTGAATAACCTTTTTTGTGAAGGTCGGAGAGACTTGGAAAGTGGTTGCATCTGGACTAATTTGGGTCCTGCGGATCGATTGGTACCATCCCCGAGCTTGTACGACCTTCGGAAGAGGTCGACCGACGAAATTCCCCCAAATCTGAGGAGATATTCTTGAATAACTTTTTTTGTGAAGGTCGGAGAGACTTGCAAGTAGGCTCTACCCCCACTAAATGGGGTAGCGCGCATCGATCGGTACCATCCTTGAGCTTCTCCGACTTTCGGAAGGGTTAGGGTTAGGGTTAGGGATGAAAGCACATAGGAGAAAGAGATATTCTTGAATAACTTTTTTTGTGAAGGTCGGAGAGACTTGCAAGTAGGCTCTACCCCCACTAAATGGGGTAGCGCGCATCGATCGGTACCATCCTTGAGCTTCTCCGACTTTCGGAAGGGTTAGGGTTAGGGTTAGGGATGAAAGCACATAGGAGAAAGAGATATTCTTGAATAACTTTTTTTGTGAAGGTCGGAGAGACTTGGAAAGTGGTTGCATCTGGACTAATTTGGGTCCTGCGGATCGATTGGTACCATCCCCGAGCTTGTACGACCTTCGGAAGAGGTCGACCGACGAAATTCCCCCAAATCTGAGGAGATATTCTTGAATAACTTTTTTTGTGAAGGTCGGAGAGACTTGCAAGTAGGCTCTACCCCCACTAAATGGGGTAGCGCGCATCGATCGGTACCATCCTTGAGCTTCTCCGACTTTCGGAAGGGTTAGGGTTAGGGTTAGGGATGAAAGCACATAGGAGAAAGAGATATTCTTGAATAACTTTTTTTGTGAAGGTCGGAGAGACTTGCAAGTAGGCTCTACCCCCACTAAATGGGGTAGCGCGCATCGATCGGTACCATCCTTGAGCTTCTCCGACTTTCGGAAGGGTTAGGGTTAGGGTTAGGGATGAAAGCACATAGGAGAAAGAGATATTCTTGAATAACTTTTTTTGTGAAGGTCGGAGAGACTTGGAAAGTGGTTGCATCTGGACTAATTTGGGTCCTGCAGATCGATTGGTACCATCCCCGAGCTTGTACGACCTTCGGAAGAGGTCGACCGACGAAATTCCCCCAAATCTGAGGAGATATTCTTGAATAACTTTTTTTGTGAAGGTCGGAGAGACTTGCAAGTAGGCTCTACCCCCACTAAATGGGGTTGCGCGCATCGATCAGTACCATCCTTGAGCTTCTCCGACTTTCGGAAGGGTTAGGGTTAGGGTTAGGGATGAAAGCACATAGGAGAAAGAGATATTCTTGAATAACTTTTTTTGTGAAGGTCGGAGAGACTTGCAAGTAGGCTCTACCCCCACTAAATGGGGTAGCGCGCATCGATCGGTACCATCCTTGAGCTTCTCCGACTTTCGGAAGGGTTAGGGTTAGGGTTAGGGATGAAAGCACATAGGAGAAAGAGATATTCTTGAATAACTTTTTTTGTGAAGGTCGGAGAGACTTGGAAAGTGGTTGCATCTGGACTAATTTGGGTCCTGCGGATCGATTGGTACCATCCCCGAGCTTGTACGACCTTCGGAAGAGGTCGACCGACGAAATTCCCCCAAATCTGAGGAGATATTCTTGAATAACTTTTTTTGTGAAGGTCGGAGAGACTTGCAAGTAGGCTCTACCCCCACTAAATGGGGTAGCGCGCATCGATCGGTACCATCCTTGAGCTTCTCCGACTTTCGGAAGGGTTAGGGTTAGGGTTAGGGATGAAAGCACATAGGAGAAAGAGATATTCTTGAATAACTTTTTTTGTGAAGGTCGGAGAGACTTGGAAAGTGGTTGCATCTGGACTATTTTGGGTCCTGCGGATCGATTGGTACCATCCCCGAGCTTGTACGACCTTCGGAAGAGGTCGACCGACGAAATTCCCCCAAATCTGAGGAGATATTCTTGAATAACTTTTTTTGTGAAGGTCGGAGAGACTTGCAAGTAGGCTTTACCCCCACTAAATGGGGTTGCGCGCATCGATCGGTACCATCCTTGAGCTTCTCCGACTTTCGGAAGGGTTAGGGTTAGGGTTAGGGATGAAAGCACATAGGAGAAAGAGATATTCTTGAATAACTTTTTTTGTGAAGGTCGGAGAGACTTGCAAGTAGGCTCTACCCCCACTAAATGGGGTAGCGCGCATCGATCGGTACCATCCTTGAGCTTCTCCGACTTTCGGAAGGGTTAGGGTTAGGGTTAGGGATGAAAGCACATAGGAGAAAGAGATATTCTTGAATAACTTTTTTTGTGAAGGTCGGAGAGACTTGGAAAGTGGTTGCATCTGGACTAATTTGGGTCCTGCGGATCGATTGGTACCATCCCCGAGCTTGTACGACCTTCGGAAGAGGTCGACCGACGAAATTCCCCCAAATCTGAGGAGATATTCTTGAATAACTTTTTTTGTGAAGGTCGGAGAGACTTGCAAGTAGGCTCTACCCCCACTAAATGGGGTTGCGCGCATCGATCGGTACCATCCTTGAGCTTCTCCGACTTTCGGAAGGGTTAGGGTTAGGGTTAGGGATGAAAGCACATAGGAGAAAGAGATATTCTTGAATAACTTTTTTTGTGAAGGTCGGAGAGACTTGCAAGTAGGCTCTACCCCCACTAAATGGGGTAGCGCGCATCGATCGGTACCATCCTTGAGCTTCTCCGACTTTCGGAAGGGTTAGGGTTAGGGTTAGGGATGAAAGCACATAGGAGAAAGAGATATTCTTGAATAACTTTTTTTGTGAAGGTCGGAGAGACTTGGAAAGTGGTTGCATCTGGACTAATTTGGGTCCTGCAGATCGATTGGTACCATCCCCGAGCTTGTACGACCTTCGGAAGAGGTCGACCGACGAAATTCCCCCAAAATCTGAGGAGATATTCTTGAATAACTTTTTTTGTGAAGGTCGGAGAGACTTGCAAGTAGGCTCTACCCCCACTAAATGGGGTTGCGCGCATCGATCAGTACCATCCTTGAGCTTCTCCGACTTTCGGAAGGGTTAGGGTTAGGGTTAGGGATGAAAGCACATAGGAGAAAGAGATATTCTTGAATAACTTTTTTTGTGAAGGTCGGAGAGACTTGCAAGTAGGCTCTACCCCCACTAAATGGGGTAGCGCGCATCGATCGGTACCATCCTTGAGCTTCTCCGACTTTCGGAAGGGTTAGGGTTAGGGTTAGGGATGAAAGCACATAGGAGAAAGAGATATTCTTGAATAACTTTTTTTGTGAAGGTCGGAGAGACTTGCAAGTAGGCTCTACCCCCACTAAATGGGGTAGCGCGCATCGATCGGTACCATCCTTGAGCTTCTCCGACTTTCGGAAGGGTTAGGGTTAGGGTTAGGGATGAAAGCACATAGGAGAAAGAGATATTCTTGAATAACTTTTTTTGTGAAGGTCGGAGAGACTTGCAAGTAGGCTCTACCCCCACTAAATGGGGTAGCGCGCATCGATCGGTACCATCCTTGAGCTTCTCCGACTTTCGGAAGGGTTAGGGTTAGGGTTAGGGATGAAAGCACATAGGAGAAAGAGATATTCTTGAATAACTTTTTTTGTGAAGGTCGGAGAGACTTGGAAAGTGGTTGCATCTGGACTAATTTGGGTCCTGCGGATCGATTGGTACCATCCCCGAGCTTGTACGACCTTCGGAAGAGGTCGACCGACGAAATTCCCCCAAATCTGAGGAGATATTCTTGAATAACTTTTTTTGTGAAGGTCGGAGAGACTTGCAAGTAGGCTCTACCCCCACTAAATGGGGTAGCGCGCATCGATCGGTACCATCCTTGAGCTTCTCCGACTTTCGGAAGGGTTAGGGTTAGGGTTAGGGATGAAAGCACATAGGAGAAAGAGATATTCTTGAATAACTTTTTTTGTGAAGGTCGGAGAGACTTGCAAGTAGGCTCTACCCCCACTAAATGGGGTAGCGCGCATCGATCGGTACCATCCTTGAGCTTCTCCGACTTTCGGAAGGGTTAGGGTTAGGGTTAGGGATGAAAGCACATAGGAGAAAGAGATATTCTTGAATAACTTTTTTTGTGAAGGTCGGAGAGACTTGGAAAGTGGTTGCATCTGGACTAATTTGGGTCCTGCGGATCGATTGGTACCATCCCCGAGCTTGTACGACCTTCGGAAGAGGTCGACCGACGAAATTCCCCCAAATCTGAGGAGATATTCTTGAATAACTTTTTTTGTGAAGGTCGGAGAGACTTGCAAGTAGGCTCTACCCCCACTAAATGGGGTAGCGCGCATCGATCGGTACCATCCTTGAGCTTCTCCGACTTTCGGAAGGGTTAGGGTTAGGGTTAGGGATGAAAGCACATAGGAGAAAGAGATATTCTTGAATAACTTTTTTTGTGAAGGTCGGAGAGACTTGCAAGTAGGCTCTACCCCCACTAAATGGGGTAGCGCGCATCGATCGGTACCATCCTTGAGCTTCTCCGACTTTCGGAAGGGTTAGGGTTAGGGTTAGGGATGAAAGCACATAGGAGAAAGAGATATTCTTGAATAACTTTTTTTGTGAAGGTCGGAGAGACTTGGAAAGTGGTTGCATCTGGACTAATTTGGGTCCTGCAGATCGATTGGTACCATCCCCGAGCTTGTACGACCTTCGGAAGAGGTCGACCGACGAAATTCCCCCAAATCTGAGGAGATATTCTTGAATAACTTTTTTTGTGAAGGTCGGAGAGACTTGCAAGTAGGCTCTACCCCCACTAAATGGGGTTGCGCGCATCGATCAGTACCATCCTTGAGCTTCTCCGACTTTCGGAAGGGTTAGGGTTAGGGTTAGGGATGAAAGCACATAGGAGAAAGAGATATTCTTGAATAACTTTTTTTGTGAAGGTCGGAGAGACTTGCAAGTAGGCTCTACCCCCACTAAATGGGGTAGCGCGCATCGATCGGTACCATCCTTGAGCTTCTCCGACTTTCGGAAGGGTTAGGGTTAGGGTTAGGGATGAAAGCACATAGGAGAAAGAGATATTCTTGAATAACTTTTTTTGTGAAGGTCGGAGAGACTTGGAAAGTGGTTGCATCTGGACTAATTTGGGTCCTGCGGATCGATTGGTACCATCCCCGAGCTTGTACGACCTTCGGAAGAGGTCGACCGACGAAATTCCCCCAAATCTGAGGAGATATTCTTGAATAACTTTTTTTGTGAAGGTCGGAGAGACTTGCAATTAGGCTCTACCCCCACTAAATGGGGTTGCGCGCAACGATCAGTACCATCCTTGAGCTTCTCCGACTTTCGGAAGGGTTAGGGTTAGGGTTAGGGATGAAAGCACATAGGAGAAAGAGATATTCTTGAATAACTTTTTTTGTGAAGGTCGGAGAGACTTGCAAGTAGGCTCTACCCCCACTAAATGGGGTAACGCGCATCGATCGGTACCATCCTTGAGCTTCTCCGACTTTCGGAAGGGTTAGGGTTAGGGTTAGGGATGAAAGCACATAGGAGAAAGAGATATTCTTGAATAACTTTTTTTGTGAAGGTCGGAGAGACTTGCAAGTAGGCTCTACCCCCACTAAATGGGGTAGCGCGCATCGATCGGTACCATCTTTGAGCTTCTCCGACTTTCGGAAGGGTTAGGGTTAGGGTTAGGGATGAAAGCACATAGGAGAAAGAGATATTCTTGAATAACTTTTTTTGTGAAGGTCGGAGAGACTTGCAAGTAGGCTCTACCCCCACTAAATGGGGTAGCGCGCATCGATCGGTACCATCCTTGAGCTTCTCCGACTTTCGGAAGGGTTAGGGTTAGGGTTAGGGATGAAAGCACATAGGAGAAAGAGATATTCTTGAATAACTTTTTTTGTGAAGGTCGGAGAGACTTGGAAAGTGGTTGCATCTGGACTAATTTGGGTCCTGCGGATCGATTGGTACCATCCCCGAGCTTGTACGACCTTCGGAAGAGGTCGACCGACGAAATTCCCCCAAATCTGAGGAGATATTCTTGAATAACTTTTTTTGTGAAGGTCGGAGAGACTTGCAAGTAGGCTCTACCCCCACTAAATGGGGTAGCGCGCATCGATCGGTACCATCTTTGAGCTTCTCCGACTTTCGGAAGGGTTAGGGTTAGGGTTAGGGATGAAAGCACATAGGAGAAAGAGATATTCTTGAATAACTTTTTTTGTGAAGGTCGGAGAGACTTGCAAGTAGGCTCTACCCCCACTAAATGGGGTAGCGCGCATCGATCGGTACCATCCTTGAGCTTCTCCGACTTTCGGAAGGGTTAGGGTTAGGGTTAGGGATGAAAGCACATAGGAGAAAGAGATATTCTTGAATAACTTTTTTTGTGAAGGTCGGAGAGACTTGGAAAGTGGTTGCATCTGGACTAATTTGGGTCCTGCGGATCGATTGGTACCATCCCCGAGCTTGTACGACCTTCGGAAGAGGTCGACCGACGAAATTCCCCCAAATCTGAGGAGATATTCTTGAATAACTTTTTTTGTGAAGGTCGGAGAGACTTGCAAGTAGGCTCTACCCCCACTAAATGGGGTAGCGCGCATCGATCGGTACCATCCTTGAGCTTCTCCGACTTTCGGAAGGGTTAGGGTTAGGGTTAGGGATGAAAGCACATAGGAGAAAGAGATATTCTTGAATAACTTTTTTTGTGAAGGTCGGAGAGACTTGGAAAGTGGTTGCATCTGGACTATTTTGGGTCCTGCGGATCGATTGGTACCATCCCCGAGCTTGTACGACCTTCGGAAGAGGTCGACCGACGAAATTCCCCCAAATCTGAGGAGATATTCTTGAATAACTTTTTTTGTGAAGGTCGGAGAGACTTGCAAGTAGGCTTTACCCCCACTAAATGGGGTTGCGCGCATCGATCGGTACCATCCTTGAGCTTCTCCGACTTTCGGAAGGGTTAGGGTTAGGGTTAGGGATGAAAGCACATAGGAGAAAGAGATATTCTTGAATAACTTTTTTTGTGAAGGTCGGAGAGACTTGCAAGTAGGCTCTACCCCCACTAAATGGGGTAGCGCGCATCGATCGGTACCATCCTTGAGCTTCTCCGACTTTCGGAAGGGTTAGGGTTAGGGTTAGGGATGAAAGCACATAGGAGAAAGAGATATTCTTGAATAACTTTTTTTGTGAAGGTCGGAGAGACTTGGAAAGTGGTTGCATCTGGACTAATTTGGGTCCTGCGGATCGATTGGTACCATCCCCGAGCTTGTACGACCTTCGGAAGAGGTCGACCGACGAAATTCCCCCAAATCTGAGGAGATATTCTTGAATAACTTTTTTTGTGAAGGTCGGAGAGACTTGCAAGTAGGCTCTACCCCCACTAAATGGGGTAGCGCGCATCGATCGGTACCATCCTTGAGCTTCTCCGACTTTCGGAAGGGTTAGGGTTAGGGTTAGGGATGAAAGCACATAGGAGAAAGAGATATTCTTGAATAACTTTTTTTGTGAAGGTCGGAGAGACTTGGAAAGTGGTTGCATCTGGACTAATTTGGGTCCTGCGGATCGATTGGTACCATCTCCGAGCTTGTACGACCTTCGGAAGAGGTCGACCGACGAAATTCCCCCAAATCTGAGGAGATATTCTTGAATAACTTTTTTTGTGAAGGTCGGAGAGACTTGCAAGTAGGCTCTACCCCCACTAAATGGGGTTGCGCGCATCGATCGGTACCATCCTTGAGCTTCTCCGACTTTCGGAAGGGTTAGGGTTAGGGATGAAAGCACATAGGAGAAAGAGATATTCTTGAATAACTTTTTTTGTGAAGGTCGGAGAGACTTGCAAGTAGGCTCTACCCCCACTAAATGGGGTAGCGCGCATCGATCGGTACCATCCTTGAGCTTCTCCGACTTTCGGAAGGGTTAGGGTTAGGGATGAAAGCACATAGGAGAAAGAGATATTCTTGAATAACTTTTTTTGTGAAGGTCGGAGAGACTTGGAAAGTGGTTGCATCTGGACTAATTTGGGTCCTGCAGATCGATTGGTACCATCCCCGAGCTTGTACGACCTTCGGAAGAGGTCGACCGACGAAATTCCCCCAAAATCTGAGGAGATATTCTTGAATAACTTTTTTTGTGAAGGTCGGAGAGACTTGCAAGTAGGCTCTACCCCCACTAAATGGGGTTGCGCGCATCGATCAGTACCATCCTTGAGCTTCTCCGACTTTCGGAAGGGTTAGGGTTAGGGTTAGGGATGAAAGCACATAGGAGAAAGAGATATTCTTGAATAACTTTTTTTGTGAAGGTCGGAGAGACTTGCAAGTAGGCTCTACCCCCACTAAATGGGGTAGCGCGCATCGATCGGTACCATCCTTGAGCTTCTCCGACTTTCGGAAGGGTTAGGGTTAGGGTTAGGGATGAAAGCACATAGGAGAAAGAGATATTCTTGAATAACTTTTTTTGTGAAGGTCGGAGAGACTTGCAAGTAGGCTCTACCCCCACTAAATGGGGTAGCGCGCATCGATCGGTACCATCTTTGAGCTTCTCCGACTTTCGGAAGGGTTAGGGTTAGGGTTAGGGATGAAAGCACATAGGAGAAAGAGATATTCTTGAATAACTTTTTTTGTGAAGGTCGGAGAGACTTGCAAGTAGGCTCTACCCCCACTAAATGGGGTAGCGCGCATCGATCGGTACCATCCTTGAGCTTCTCCGACTTTCGGAAGGGTTAGGGTTAGGGTTAGGGATGAAAGCACATAGGAGAAAGAGATATTCTTGAATAACTTTTTTTGTGAAGGTCGGAGAGACTTGGAAAGTGGTTGCATCTGGACTAATTTGGGTCCTGCAGATCGATTGGTACCATCCCCGAGCTTGTACGACCTTCGGAAGAGGTCGACCGACGAAATTCCCCCAAATCTGAGGAGATATTCTTGAATAACTTTTTTTGTGAAGGTCGGAGAGACTTGCAAGTAGGCTCTACCCCCACTAAATGGGGTAGCGCGCATCGATCGGTACCATCCTTGAGCTTCTCCGACTTTCGGAAGGGTTAGGGTTAGGGTTAGGGATGAAAGCACATAGGAGAAAGAGATATTCTTGAATAACTTTTTTTGTGAAGGTCGGAGAGACTTGCAAGTAGGCTCTACCCCCACTAAATGGGGTAGCGCGCATCGATCGGTACCATCCTTGAGCTTCTCCGACTTTCGGAAGGGTTAGGGTTAGGGTTAGGGATGAAAGCACATAGGAGAAAGAGATATTCTTGAATAACTTTTTTTGTGAAGGTCGGAGAGACTTGGAAAGTGGTTGCATCTGGACTAATTTGGGTCCTGCGGATCGATTGGTACCATCCCCGAGCTTGTACGACCTTCGGAAGAGGTCGACCGACGAAATTCCCCCAAATCTGAGGAGATATTCTTGAATAACTTTTTTTGTGAAGGTCGGAGAGACTTGCAAGTAGGCTCTACCCCCACTAAATGGGGTTGCGCGCATCGATCAGTACCATCCTTGAGCTTCTCCGACTTTCGGAAGGGTTAGGGTTAGGGTTAGGGATGAAAGCACATAGGAGAAAGAGATATTCTTGAATAACTTTTTTTGTGAAGGTCGGAGAGACTTGCAAGTAGGCTCTACCCCCACTAAATGGGGTAACGCGCATCGATCGGTACCATCCTTGAGCTTCTCCGACTTTCGGAAGGGTTAGGGTTAGGGTTAGGGATGAAAGCACATAGGAGAAAGAGATATTCTTGAATAACTTTTTTTGTGAAGGTCGGAGAGACTTGCAAGTAGGCTCTACCCCCACTAAATGGGGTAGCGCGCATCGATCGGTACCATCCTTGAGCTTCTCCGACTTTCGGAAGGGTTAGGGTTAGGGTTAGGGATGAAAGCACATAGGAGAAAGAGATATTCTTGAATAACTTTTTTTGTGAAGGTCGGAGAGACTTGCAAGTAGGCTCTACCCCCACTAAATGGGGTAGCGCGCATCGATCGGTACCATCCTTGAGCTTCTCCGACTTTCGGAAGGGTTAGGGTTAGGGTTAGGGATGAAAGCACATAGGAGAAAGAGATATTCTTGAATAACTTTTTTTGTGAAGGTCGGAGAGACTTGGAAAGTGGTTGCATCTGGACTAATTTGGGTCCTGCGGATCGATTGGTACCATCCCCGAGCTTGTACGACCTTCGGAAGAGGTCGACCGACGAAATTCCCCCAAATCTGAGGAGATATTCTTGAATAACTTTTTTTGTGAAGGTCGGAGAGACTTGCAAGTAGGCTCTACCCCCACTAAATGGGGTAGCGCGCATCGATCGGTACCATCCTTGAGCTTCTCCGACTTTCGGAAGGGTTAGGGTTAGGGTTAGGGATGAAAGCACATAGGAGAAAGAGAAATTCTTGAATAACTTTTTTTGTGAAGGTCGGAGAGACTTGCAAGTAGGCTCTACCCCCACTAAATGGGGTAGCGCGCATCGATCGGTACCATCCTTGAGCTTCTCCGACTTTCGGAAGGGTTAGGGTTAGGGTTAGGGATGAAAGCACATAGGAGAAAGAGATATTCTTGAATAACTTTTTTTGTGAAGGTCGGAGAGACTTGGAAAGTGGTTGCATCTGGACTAATTTGGGTCCTGCGGATCGATTGGTACCATCCCCGAGCTTGTACGACCTTCGGAAGAGGTCGACCGACGAAATTCCCCCAAATCTGAGGAGATATTCTTGAATAACCTTTTTTGTGAAGGTCGGAGAGACTTGCAAGTAGGCTCTACCCCCACTAAATGGGGTAGCGCGCATCGATCGGTACCATCCTTGAGCTTCTCCGACTTTCGGAAGGGTTAGGGTTAGGGTTAGGGATGAAAGCACATAGGAGAAAGAGATATTCTTGAATAACTTTTTTTGTGAAGGTCGGAGAGACTTGCAAGTAGGCTCTACCCCCACTAAATGGGGTAGCGCGCATCGATCGGTACCATCCTTGAGCTTCTCCGACTTTCGGAAGGGTTAGGGTTAGGGTTAGGGATGAAAGCACATAGGAGAAAGAGATATTCTTGAATAACTTTTTTTGTGAAGGTCGGAGAGACTTGGAAAGTGGTTGCATCTGGACTAATTTGGGTCCTGCAGATCGATTGGTACCATCCCCGAGCTTGTACGACCTTCGGAAGAGGTCGACCGACGAAATTCCCCCAAATCTGAGGAGATATTCTTGAATAACTTTTTTTGTGAAGGTCGGAGAGACTTGCAAGTAGGCTCTACCCCCACTAAATGGGGTAGCGCGCATCGATCGGTACCATCCTTGAGCTTCTCCGACTTTCGGAAGGGTTAGGGTTAGGGTTAGGGATGAAAGCACATAGGAGAAAGAGATATTCTTGAATAACTTTTTTTGTGAAGGTCGGAGAGACTTGCAAGTAGGCTCTACCCCCACTAAATGGGGTAACGCGCATCGATCGGTACCATCCTTGAGCTTCTCCGACTTTCGGAAGGGTTAGGGTTAGGGTTAGGGATGAAAGCACATAGGAGAAAGAGATATTCTTGAATAACTTTTTTTGTGAAGGTCGGAGAGACTTGGAAAGTGGTTGCATCTGGACTAATTTGGGTCCTGCGGATCGATTGGTACCATCCCCGAGCTTGTACGACCTTCGGAAGAGGTCGACCGACGAAATTCCCCCAAATCTGAGGAGATATTCTTGAATAACTTTTTTTGTGAAGGTCGGAGAGACTTGCAAGTAGGCTCTACCCCCACTAAATGGGGTTGCGCGCATCGATCAGTACCATCCTTGAGCTTCTCCGACTTTCGGAAGGGTTAGGGTTAGGGTTAGGGATGAAAGCACATAGGAGAAAGAGATATTCTTGAATAACTTTTTTTGTGAAGGTCGGAGAGACTTGCAAGTAGGCTCTACCCCCACTAAATGGGGTAACGCGCATCGATCGGTACCATCCTTGAGCTTCTCCGACTTTCGGAAGGGTTAGGGTTAGGGTTAGGGATGAAAGCACATAGGAGAAAGAGATATTCTTGAATAACTTTTTTTGTGAAGGTCGGAGAGACTTGCAAGTAGGCTCTACCCCCACTAAATGGGGTAGCGCGCATCGATCGGTACCATCCTTGAGCTTCTCCGACTTTCGGAAGGGTTAGGGTTAGGGTTAGGGATGAAAGCACATAGGAGAAAGAGATATTCTTGAATAACTTTTTTTGTGAAGGTCGGAGAGACTTGCAAGTAGGCTCTACCCCCACTAAATGGGGTAGCGCGCATCGATCGGTACCATCCTTGAGCTTCTCCGACTTTCGGAAGGGTTAGGGTTAGGGTTAGGGATGAAAGCACATAGGAGAAAGAGATATTCTTGAATAACCTTTTTTGTGAAGGTCGGAGAGACTTGGAAAGTGGTTGCATCTGGACTAATTTGGGTCCTGCGGATCGATTGGTACCATCCCCGAGCTTGTACGACCTTCGGAAGAGGTCGACCGACGAAATTCCCCCAAATCTGAGGAGATATTCTTGAATAACTTTTTTTGTGAAGGTCGGAGAGACTTGCAAGTAGGCTCTACCCCCACTAAATGGGGTAGCGCGCATCGATCGGTACCATCCTTGAGCTTCTCCGACTTTCGGAAGGGTTAGGGTTAGGGTTAGGGATGAAAGCACATAGGAGAAAGAGATATTCTTGAATAACTTTTTTTGTGAAGGTCGGAGAGACTTGCAAGTAGGCTCTACCCCCACTAAATGGGGTAGCGCGCATCGATCGGTACCATCCTTGAGCTTCTCCGACTTTCGGAAGGGTTAGGGTTAGGGTTAGGGATGAAAGCACATAGGAGAAAGAGATATTCTTGAATAACTTTTTTTGTGAAGGTCGGAGAGACTTGGAAAGTGGTTGCATCTGGACTAATTTGGGTCCTGCGGATCGATTGGTACCATCCCCGAGCTTGTACGACCTTCGGAAGAGGTCGACCGACGAAATTCCCCCAAATCTGAGGAGATATTCTTGAATAACTTTTTTTGTGAAGGTCGGAGAGACTTGCAAGTAGGCTCTACCCCCACTAAATGGGGTAGCGCGCATCGATCGGTACCATCCTTGAGCTTCTCCGACTTTCGGAAGGGTTAGGGTTAGGGTTAGGGATGAAAGCACATAGGAGAAAGAGATATTCTTGAATAACTTTTTTTGTGAAGGTCGGAGAGACTTGCAAGTAGGCTCTACCCCCACTAAATGGGGTAGCGCGCATCGATCGGTACCATCCTTGAGCTTCTCCGACTTTCGGAAGGGTTAGGGTTAGGGTTAGGGATGAAAGCACATAGGAGAAAGAGATATTCTTGAATAACTTTTTTTGTGAAGGTCGGAGAGACTTGGAAAGTGGTTGCATCTGGACTAATTTGGGTCCTGCAGATCGATTGGTACCATCCCCGAGCTTGTACGACCTTCGGAAGAGGTCGACCGACGAAATTCCCCCAAATCTGAGGAGATATTCTTGAATAACTTTTTTTGTGAAGGTCGGAGAGACTTGCAAGTAGGCTCTACCCCCACTAAATGGGGTTGCGCGCATCGATCAGTACCATCCTTGAGCTTCTCCGACTTTCGGAAGGGTTAGGGTTAGGGTTAGGGATGAAAGCACATAGGAGAAAGAGATATTCTTGAATAACTTTTTTTGTGAAGGTCGGAGAGACTTGCAAGTAGGCTCTACCCCCACTAAATGGGGTAGCGCGCATCGATCGGTACCATCCTTGAGCTTCTCCGACTTTCGGAAGGGTTAGGGTTAGGGTTAGGGATGAAAGCACATAGGAGAAAGAGATATTCTTGAATAACTTTTTTTGTGAAGGTCGGAGAGACTTGGAAAGTGGTTGCATCTGGACTAATTTGGGTCCTGCGGATCGATTGGTACCATCCCCGAGCTTGTACGACCTTCGGAAGAGGTCGACCGACGAAATTCCCCCAAATCTGAGGAGATATTCTTGAATAACTTTTTTTGTGAAGGTCGGAGAGACTTGCAAGTAGGCTCTACCCCCACTAAATGGGGTAGCGCGCATCGATCGGTACCATCCTTGAGCTTCTCCGACTTTCGGAAGGGTTAGGGTTAGGGTTAGGGATGAAAGCACATAGGAGAAAGAGATATTCTTGAATAACTTTTTTTGTGAAGGTCGGAGAGACTTGGAAAGTGGTTGCATCTGGACTATTTTGGGTCCTGCGGATCGATTGGTACCATCCCCGAGCTTGTACGACCTTCGGAAGAGGTCGACCGACGAAATTCCCCCAAATCTGAGGAGATATTCTTGAATAACTTTTTTTGTGAAGGTCGGAGAGACTTGCAAGTAGGCTTTACCCCCACTAAATGGGGTTGCGCGCATCGATCGGTACCATCCTTGAGCTTCTCCGACTTTCGGAAGGGTTAGGGTTAGGGTTAGGGATGAAAGCACATAGGAGAAAGAGATATTCTTGAATAACTTTTTTTGTGAAGGTCGGAGAGACTTGCAAGTAGGCTCTACCCCCACTAAATGGGGTAGCGCGCATCGATCGGTACCATCCTTGAGCTTCTCCGACTTTCGGAAGGGTTAGGGTTAGGGTTAGGGATGAAAGCACATAGGAGAAAGAGATATTCTTGAATAACTTTTTTTGTGAAGGTCGGAGAGACTTGGAAAGTGGTTGCATCTGGACTAATTTGGGTCCTGCGGATCGATTGGTACCATCCCCGAGCTTGTACGACCTTCGGAAGAGGTCGACCGACGAAATTCCCCCAAATCTGAGGAGATATTCTTGAATAACTTTTTTTGTGAAGGTCGGAGAGACTTGCAAGTAGGCTCTACCCCCACTAAATGGGGTTGCGCGCATCGATCGGTACCATCCTTGAGCTTCTCCGACTTTCGGAAGGGTTAGGGTTAGGGTTAGGGATGAAAGCACATAGGAGAAAGAGATATTCTTGAATAACTTTTTTTGTGAAGGTCGGAGAGACTTGCAAGTAGGCTCTACCCCCACTAAATGGGGTAGCGCGCATCGATCGGTACCATCCTTGAGCTTCTCCGACTTTCGGAAGGGTTAGGGTTAGGGTTAGGGATGAAAGCACATAGGAGAAAGAGATATTCTTGAATAACTTTTTTTGTGAAGGTCGGAGAGACTTGGAAAGTGGTTGCATCTGGACTAATTTGGGTCCTGCAGATCGATTGGTACCATCCCCGAGCTTGTACGACCTTCGGAAGAGGTCGACCGACGAAATTCCCCCAAAATCTGAGGAGATATTCTTGAATAACTTTTTTTGTGAAGGTCGGAGAGACTTGCAAGTAGGCTCTACCCCCACTAAATGGGGTTGCGCGCATCGATCAGTACCATCCTTGAGCTTCTCCGACTTTCGGAAGGGTTAGGGTTAGGGTTAGGGATGAAAGCACATAGGAGAAAGAGATATTCTTGAATAACTTTTTTTGTGAAGGTCGGAGAGACTTGCAAGTAGGCTCTACCCCCACTAAATGGGGTAGCGCGCATCGATCGGTACCATCCTTGAGCTTCTCCGACTTTCGGAAGGGTTAGGGTTAGGGTTAGGGATGAAAGCACATAGGAGAAAGAGATATTCTTGAATAACTTTTTTTGTGAAGGTCGGAGAGACTTGCAAGTAGGCTCTACCCCCACTAAATGGGGTAGCGCGCATCGATCGGTACCATCCTTGAGCTTCTCCGACTTTCGGAAGGGTTAGGGTTAGGGTTAGGGATGAAAGCACATAGGAGAAAGAGATATTCTTGAATAACTTTTTTTGTGAAGGTCGGAGAGACTTGCAAGTAGGCTCTACCCCCACTAAATGGGGTAGCGCGCATCGATCGGTACCATCCTTGAGCTTCTCCGACTTTCGGAAGGGTTAGGGTTAGGGTTAGGGATGAAAGCACATAGGAGAAAGAGATATTCTTGAATAACTTTTTTTGTGAAGGTCGGAGAGACTTGGAAAGTGGTTGCATCTGGACTAATTTGGGTCCTGCGGATCGATTGGTACCATCCCCGAGCTTGTACGACCTTCGGAAGAGGTCGACCGACGAAATTCCCCCAAATCTGAGGAGATATTCTTGAATAACTTTTTTTGTGAAGGTCGGAGAGACTTGCAAGTAGGCTCTACCCCCACTAAATGGGGTAGCGCGCATCGATCGGTACCATCCTTGAGCTTCTCCGACTTTCGGAAGGGTTAGGGTTAGGGTTAGGGATGAAAGCACATAGGAGAAAGAGATATTCTTGAATAACTTTTTTTGTGAAGGTCGGAGAGACTTGCAAGTAGGCTCTACCCCCACTAAATGGGGTAGCGCGCATCGATCGGTACCATCCTTGAGCTTCTCCGACTTTCGGAAGGGTTAGGGTTAGGGTTAGGGATGAAAGCACATAGGAGAAAGAGATATTCTTGAATAACTTTTTTTGTGAAGGTCGGAGAGACTTGCAAGTAGGCTCTACCCCCACTAAATGGGGTAGCGCGCATCGATCGGTACCATCCTTGAGCTTCTCCGACTTTCGGAAGGGTTAGGGTTAGGGTTAGGGATGAAAGCACATAGGAGAAAGAGATATTCTTGAATAACTTTTTTTGTGAAGGTCGGAGAGACTTGCAAGTAGGCTCTACCCCCACTAAATGGGGTAGCGCGCATCGATCGGTACCATCCTTGAGCTTCTCCGACTTTCGGAAGGGTTAGGGTTAGGGTTAGGGATGAAAGCACATAGGAGAAAGAGATATTCTTGAATAACTTTTTTTGTGAAGGTCGGAGAGACTTGGAAAGTGGTTGCATCTGGACTAATTTGGGTCCTGCGGATCGATTGGTACCATCCCCGAGCTTGTACGACCTTCGGAAGAGGTCGACCGACGAAATTCCCCCAAATCTGAGGAGATATTCTTGAATAACTTTTTTTGTGAAGGTCGGAGAGACTTGCAAGTAGGCTCTACCCCCACTAAATGGGGTAGCGCGCATCGATCGGTACCATCCTTGAGCTTCTCCGACTTTCGGAAGGGTTAGGGTTAGGGTTAGGGATGAAAGCACATAGGAGAAAGAGATATTCTTGAATAACTTTTTTTGTGAAGGTCGGAGAGACTTGCAAGTAGGCTCTACCCCCACTAAATGGGGTAGCGCGCATCGATCGGTACCATCCTTGAGCTTCTCCGACTTTCGGAAGGGTTAGGGTTAGGGTTAGGGATGAAAGCACATAGGAGAAAGAGATATTCTTGAATAACTTTTTTTGTGAAGGTCGGAGAGACTTGGAAAGTGGTTGCATCTGGACTAATTTGGGTCCTGCGGATCGATTGGTACCATCCCCGAGCTTGTACGACCTTCGGAAGAGGTCGACCGACGAAATTCCCCCAAATCTGAGGAGATATTCTTGAATAACTTTTTTTGTGAAGGTCGGAGAGACTTGCAAGTAGGCTCTACCCCCACTAAATGGGGTAGCGCGCATCGATCGGTACCATCCTTGAGCTTCTCCGACTTTCGGAAGGGTTAGGGTTAGGGTTAGGGATGAAAGCACATAGGAGAAAGAGATATTCTTGAATAACTTTTTTTGTGAAGGTCGGAGAGACTTGCAAGTAGGCTCTACCCCCACTAAATGGGGTAGCGCGCATCGATCGGTACCATCCTTGAGCTTCTCCGACTTTCGGAAGGGTTAGGGTTAGGGTTAGGGATGAAAGCACATAGGAGAAAGAGATATTCTTGAATAACTTTTTTTGTGAAGGTCGGAGAGACTTGGAAAGTGGTTGCATCTGGACTAATTTGGGTCCTGCAGATCGATTGGTACCATCCCCGAGCTTGTACGACCTTCGGAAGAGGTCGACCGACGAAATTCCCCCAAATCTGAGGAGATATTCTTGAATAACTTTTTTTGTGAAGGTCGGAGAGACTTGCAAGTAGGCTCTACCCCCACTAAATGGGGTTGCGCGCATCGATCAGTACCATCCTTGAGCTTCTCCGACTTTCGGAAGGGTTAGGGTTAGGGTTAGGGATGAAAGCACATAGGAGAAAGAGATATTCTTGAATAACTTTTTTTGTGAAGGTCGGAGAGACTTGCAAGTAGGCTCTACCCCCACTAAATGGGGTAGCGCGCATCGATCGGTACCATCCTTGAGCTTCTCCGACTTTCGGAAGGGTTAGGGTTAGGGTTAGGGATGAAAGCACATAGGAGAAAGAGATATTCTTGAATAACTTTTTTTGTGAAGGTCGGAGAGACTTGGAAAGTGGTTGCATCTGGACTAATTTGGGTCCTGCGGATCGATTGGTACCATCCCCGAGCTTGTACGACCTTCGGAAGAGGTCGACCGACGAAATTCCCCCAAATCTGAGGAGATATTCTTGAATAACTTTTTTTGTGAAGGTCGGAGAGACTTGCAATTAGGCTCTACCCCCACTAAATGGGGTTGCGCGCAACGATCAGTACCATCCTTGAGCTTCTCCGACTTTCGGAAGGGTTAGGGTTAGGGTTAGGGATGAAAGCACATAGGAGAAAGAGATATTCTTGAATAACTTTTTTTGTGAAGGTCGGAGAGACTTGCAAGTAGGCTCTACCCCCACTAAATGGGGTAACGCGCATCGATCGGTACCATCCTTGAGCTTCTCCGACTTTCGGAAGGGTTAGGGTTAGGGTTAGGGATGAAAGCACATAGGAGAAAGAGATATTCTTGAATAACTTTTTTTGTGAAGGTCGGAGAGACTTGCAAGTAGGCTCTACCCCCACTAAATGGGGTAGCGCGCATCGATCGGTACCATCTTTGAGCTTCTCCGACTTTCGGAAGGGTTAGGGTTAGGGTTAGGGATGAAAGCACATAGGAGAAAGAGATATTCTTGAATAACTTTTTTTGTGAAGGTCGGAGAGACTTGCAAGTAGGCTCTACCCCCACTAAATGGGGTAGCGCGCATCGATCGGTACCATCCTTGAGCTTCTCCGACTTTCGGAAGGGTTAGGGTTAGGGTTAGGGATGAAAGCACATAGGAGAAAGAGATATTCTTGAATAACTTTTTTTGTGAAGGTCGGAGAGACTTGGAAAGTGGTTGCATCTGGACTAATTTGGGTCCTGCGGATCGATTGGTACCATCCCCGAGCTTGTACGACCTTCGGAAGAGGTCGACCGACGAAATTCCCCCAAATCTGAGGAGATATTCTTGAATAACTTTTTTTGTGAAGGTCGGAGAGACTTGCAAGTAGGCTCTACCCCCACTAAATGGGGTAGCGCGCATCGATCGGTACCATCCTTGAGCTTCTCCGACTTTCGGAAGGGTTAGGGTTAGGGTTAGGGATGAAAGCACATAGGAGAAAGAGATATTCTTGAATAACTTTTTTTGTGAAGGTCGGAGAGACTTGGAAAGTGGTTGCATCTGGACTATTTTGGGTCCTGCGGATCGATTGGTACCATCCCCGAGCTTGTACGACCTTCGGAAGAGGTCGACCGACGAAATTCCCCCAAATCTGAGGAGATATTCTTGAATAACTTTTTTTGTGAAGGTCGGAGAGACTTGCAAGTAGGCTTTACCCCCACTAAATGGGGTTGCGCGCATCGATCGGTACCATCCTTGAGCTTCTCCGACTTTCGGAAGGGTTAGGGTTAGGGTTAGGGATGAAAGCACATAGGAGAAAGAGATATTCTTGAATAACTTTTTTTGTGAAGGTCGGAGAGACTTGCAAGTAGGCTCTACCCCCACTAAATGGGGTAGCGCGCATCGATCGGTACCATCCTTGAGCTTCTCCGACTTTCGGAAGGGTTAGGGTTAGGGTTAGGGATGAAAGCACATAGGAGAAAGAGATATTCTTGAATAACTTTTTTTGTGAAGGTCGGAGAGACTTGGAAAGTGGTTGCATCTGGACTAATTTGGGTCCTGCGGATCGATTGGTACCATCCCCGAGCTTGTACGACCTTCGGAAGAGGTCGACCGACGAAATTCCCCCAAATCTGAGGAGATATTCTTGAATAACTTTTTTTGTGAAGGTCGGAGAGACTTGCAAGTAGGCTCTACCCCCACTAAATGGGGTAGCGCGCATCGATCGGTACCATCCTTGAGCTTCTCCGACTTTCGGAAGGGTTAGGGTTAGGGTTAGGGATGAAAGCACATAGGAGAAAGAGATATTCTTGAATAACTTTTTTTGTGAAGGTCGGAGAGACTTGGAAAGTGGTTGCATCTGGACTAATTTGGGTCCTGCGGATCGATTGGTACCATCTCCGAGCTTGTACGACCTTCGGAAGAGGTCGACCGACGAAATTCCCCCAAATCTGAGGAGATATTCTTGAATAACTTTTTTTGTGAAGGTCGGAGAGACTTGCAAGTAGGCTCTACCCCCACTAAATGGGGTTGCGCGCATCGATCGGTACCATCCTTGAGCTTCTCCGACTTTCGGAAGGGTTAGGGTTAGGGATGAAAGCACATAGGAGAAAGAGATATTCTTGAATAACTTTTTTTGTGAAGGTCGGAGAGACTTGCAAGTAGGCTCTACCCCCACTAAATGGGGTAGCGCGCATCGATCGGTACCATCCTTGAGCTTCTCCGACTTTCGGAAGGGTTAGGGTTAGGGATGAAAGCACATAGGAGAAAGAGATATTCTTGAATAACTTTTTTTGTGAAGGTCGGAGAGACTTGGAAAGTGGTTGCATCTGGACTAATTTGGGTCCTGCAGATCGATTGGTACCATCCCCGAGCTTGTACGACCTTCGGAAGAGGTCGACCGACGAAATTCCCCCAAAATCTGAGGAGATATTCTTGAATAACTTTTTTTGTGAAGGTCGGAGAGACTTGCAAGTAGGCTCTACCCCCACTAAATGGGGTTGCGCGCATCGATCAGTACCATCCTTGAGCTTCTCCGACTTTCGGAAGGGTTAGGGTTAGGGTTAGGGATGAAAGCACATAGGAGAAAGAGATATTCTTGAATAACTTTTTTTGTGAAGGTCGGAGAGACTTGCAAGTAGGCTCTACCCCCACTAAATGGGGTAGCGCGCATCGATCGGTACCATCCTTGAGCTTCTCCGACTTTCGGAAGGGTTAGGGTTAGGGTTAGGGATGAAAGCACATAGGAGAAAGAGATATTCTTGAATAACTTTTTTTGTGAAGGTCGGAGAGACTTGCAAGTAGGCTCTACCCCCACTAAATGGGGTAGCGCGCATCGATCGGTACCATCTTTGAGCTTCTCCGACTTTCGGAAGGGTTAGGGTTAGGGTTAGGGATGAAAGCACATAGGAGAAAGAGATATTCTTGAATAACTTTTTTTGTGAAGGTCGGAGAGACTTGCAAGTAGGCTCTACCCCCACTAAATGGGGTAGCGCGCATCGATCGGTACCATCCTTGAGCTTCTCCGACTTTCGGAAGGGTTAGGGTTAGGGTTAGGGATGAAAGCACATAGGAGAAAGAGATATTCTTGAATAACTTTTTTTGTGAAGGTCGGAGAGACTTGGAAAGTGGTTGCATCTGGACTAATTTGGGTCCTGCAGATCGATTGGTACCATCCCCGAGCTTGTACGACCTTCGGAAGAGGTCGACCGACGAAATTCCCCCAAATCTGAGGAGATATTCTTGAATAACTTTTTTTGTGAAGGTCGGAGAGACTTGCAAGTAGGCTCTACCCCCACTAAATGGGGTAGCGCGCATCGATCGGTACCATCCTTGAGCTTCTCCGACTTTCGGAAGGGTTAGGGTTAGGGTTAGGGATGAAAGCACATAGGAGAAAGAGATATTCTTGAATAACTTTTTTTGTGAAGGTCGGAGAGACTTGCAAGTAGGCTCTACCCCCACTAAATGGGGTAGCGCGCATCGATCGGTACCATCCTTGAGCTTCTCCGACTTTCGGAAGGGTTAGGGTTAGGGTTAGGGATGAAAGCACATAGGAGAAAGAGATATTCTTGAATAACTTTTTTTGTGAAGGTCGGAGAGACTTGGAAAGTGGTTGCATCTGGACTAATTTGGGTCCTGCGGATCGATTGGTACCATCCCCGAGCTTGTACGACCTTCGGAAGAGGTCGACCGACGAAATTCCCCCAAATCTGAGGAGATATTCTTGAATAACTTTTTTTGTGAAGGTCGGAGAGACTTGCAAGTAGGCTCTACCCCCACTAAATGGGGTTGCGCGCATCGATCAGTACCATCCTTGAGCTTCTCCGACTTTCGGAAGGGTTAGGGTTAGGGTTAGGGATGAAAGCACATAGGAGAAAGAGATATTCTTGAATAACTTTTTTTGTGAAGGTCGGAGAGACTTGCAAGTAGGCTCTACCCCCACTAAATGGGGTAACGCGCATCGATCGGTACCATCCTTGAGCTTCTCCGACTTTCGGAAGGGTTAGGGTTAGGGTTAGGGATGAAAGCACATAGGAGAAAGAGATATTCTTGAATAACTTTTTTTGTGAAGGTCGGAGAGACTTGCAAGTAGGCTCTACCCCCACTAAATGGGGTAGCGCGCATCGATCGGTACCATCCTTGAGCTTCTCCGACTTTCGGAAGGGTTAGGGTTAGGGTTAGGGATGAAAGCACATAGGAGAAAGAGATATTCTTGAATAACTTTTTTTGTGAAGGTCGGAGAGACTTGCAAGTAGGCTCTACCCCCACTAAATGGGGTAGCGCGCATCGATCGGTACCATCCTTGAGCTTCTCCGACTTTCGGAAGGGTTAGGGTTAGGGTTAGGGATGAAAGCACATAGGAGAAAGAGATATTCTTGAATAACTTTTTTTGTGAAGGTCGGAGAGACTTGGAAAGTGGTTGCATCTGGACTAATTTGGGTCCTGCGGATCGATTGGTACCATCCCCGAGCTTGTACGACCTTCGGAAGAGGTCGACCGACGAAATTCCCCCAAATCTGAGGAGATATTCTTGAATAACTTTTTTTGTGAAGGTCGGAGAGACTTGCAAGTAGGCTCTACCCCCACTAAATGGGGTAGCGCGCATCGATCGGTACCATCCTTGAGCTTCTCCGACTTTCGGAAGGGTTAGGGTTAGGGTTAGGGATGAAAGCACATAGGAGAAAGAGAAATTCTTGAATAACTTTTTTTGTGAAGGTCGGAGAGACTTGCAAGTAGGCTCTACCCCCACTAAATGGGGTAGCGCGCATCGATCGGTACCATCCTTGAGCTTCTCCGACTTTCGGAAGGGTTAGGGTTAGGGTTAGGGATGAAAGCACATAGGAGAAAGAGATATTCTTGAATAACTTTTTTTGTGAAGGTCGGAGAGACTTGGAAAGTGGTTGCATCTGGACTAATTTGGGTCCTGCGGATCGATTGGTACCATCCCCGAGCTTGTACGACCTTCGGAAGAGGTCGACCGACGAAATTCCCCCAAATCTGAGGAGATATTCTTGAATAACCTTTTTTGTGAAGGTCGGAGAGACTTGCAAGTAGGCTCTACCCCCACTAAATGGGGTAGCGCGCATCGATCGGTACCATCCTTGAGCTTCTCCGACTTTCGGAAGGGTTAGGGTTAGGGTTAGGGATGAAAGCACATAGGAGAAAGAGATATTCTTGAATAACTTTTTTTGTGAAGGTCGGAGAGACTTGCAAGTAGGCTCTACCCCCACTAAATGGGGTAGCGCGCATCGATCGGTACCATCCTTGAGCTTCTCCGACTTTCGGAAGGGTTAGGGTTAGGGTTAGGGATGAAAGCACATAGGAGAAAGAGATATTCTTGAATAACTTTTTTTGTGAAGGTCGGAGAGACTTGGAAAGTGGTTGCATCTGGACTAATTTGGGTCCTGCAGATCGATTGGTACCATCCCCGAGCTTGTACGACCTTCGGAAGAGGTCGACCGACGAAATTCCCCCAAATCTGAGGAGATATTCTTGAATAACTTTTTTTGTGAAGGTCGGAGAGACTTGCAAGTAGGCTCTACCCCCACTAAATGGGGTTGCGCGCATCGATCAGTACCATCCTTGAGCTTCTCCGACTTTCGGAAGGGTTAGGGTTAGGGTTAGGGATGAAAGCACATAGGAGAAAGAGATATTCTTGAATAACTTTTTTTGTGAAGGTCGGAGAGACTTGCAAGTAGGCTCTACCCCCACTAAATGGGGTAACGCGCATCGATCGGTACCATCCTTGAGCTTCTCCGACTTTCGGAAGGGTTAGGGTTAGGGTTAGGGATGAAAGCACATAGGAGAAAGAGATATTCTTGAATAACTTTTTTTGTGAAGGTCGGAGAGACTTGCAAGTAGGCTCTACCCCCACTAAATGGGGTAGCGCGCATCGATCGGTACCATCCTTGAGCTTCTCCGACTTTCGGAAGGGTTAGGGTTAGGGTTAGGGATGAAAGCACATAGGAGAAAGAGATATTCTTGAATAACTTTTTTTGTGAAGGTCGGAGAGACTTGCAAGTAGGCTCTACCCCCACTAAATGGGGTAGCGCGCATCGATCGGTACCATCCTTGAGCTTCTCCGACTTTCGGAAGGGTTAGGGTTAGGGTTAGGGATGAAAGCACATAGGAGAAAGAGATATTCTTGAATAACTTTTTTTGTGAAGGTCGGAGAGACTTGGAAAGTGGTTGCATCTGGACTAATTTGGGTCCTGCAGATCGATTGGTACCATCCCCGAGCTTGTACGACCTTCGGAAGAGGTCGACCGACGAAATTCCCCCAAATCTGAGGAGATATTCTTGAATAACTTTTTTTGTGAAGGTCGGAGAGACTTGCAAGTAGGCTCTACCCCCACTAAATGGGGTAGCGCGCATCGATCGGTACCATCCTTGAGCTTCTCCGACTTTCGGAAGGGTTAGGGTTAGGGTTAGGGATGAAAGCACATAGGAGAAAGAGATATTCTTGAATAACTTTTTTTGTGAAGGTCGGAGAGACTTGGAAAGTGGTTGCATCTGGACTAATTTGGGTCCTGCGGATCGATTGGTACCATCCCCGAGCTTGTACGACCTTCGGAAGAGGTCGACCGACGAAATTCCCCCAAATCTGAGGAGATATTCTTGAATAACTTTTTTTGTGAAGGTCGGAGAGACTTGCAAGTAGGCTCTACCCCCACTAAATGGGGTTGCGCGCATCGATCAGTACCATCCTTGAGCTTCTCCGACTTTCGGAAGGGTTAGGGTTAGGGTTAGGGATGAAAGCACATAGGAGAAAGAGATATTCTTGAATAACTTTTTTTGTGAAGGTCGGAGAGACTTGCAAGTAGGCTCTACCCCCACTAAATGGGGTAACGCGCATCGATCGGTACCATCCTTGAGCTTCTCCGACTTTCGGAAGGGTTAGGGTTAGGGTTAGGGATGAAAGCACATAGGAGAAAGAGATATTCTTGAATAACTTTTTTTGTGAAGGTCGGAGAGACTTGCAAGTAGGCTCTACCCCCACTAAATGGGGTAGCGCGCATCGATCGGTACCATCTTTGAGCTTCTCCGACTTTCGGAAGGGTTAGGGTTAGGGTTAGGGATGAAAGCACATAGGAGAAAGAGATATTCTTGAATAACTTTTTTTGTGAAGGTCGGAGAGACTTGCAAGTAGGCTCTACCCCCACTAAATGGGGTAGCGCGCATCGATCGGTACCATCCTTGAGCTTCTCCGACTTTCGGAAGGGTTAGGGTTAGGGTTAGGGATGAAAGCACATAGGAGAAAGAGATATTCTTGAATAACTTTTTTTGTGAAGGTCGGAGAGACTTGGAAAGTGGTTGCATCTGGACTAATTTGGGTCCTGCGGATCGATTGGTACCATCCCCGAGCTTGTACGACCTTCGGAAAAGGTCGACCGACGAAATTCCCCCAAATCTGAGGAGATATTCTTGAATAACTTTTTTTGTGAAGGTCGGAGAGACTTGCAAGTAGGCTCTACCCCCACTAAATGGGGTAGCGCGCATCGATCGGTACCATCCTTGAGCTTCTCCGACTTTCGGAAGGGTTAGGGTTAGGGTTAGGGATGAAAGCACATAGGAGAAAGAGATATTCTTGAATAACTTTTTTTGTGAAGGTCGGAGAGACTTGGAAAGTGGTTGCATCTGGACTAATTTGGGTCCTGCGGATCGATTGGTACCATCTCCGAGCTTGTACGACCTTCGGAAGAGGTCGACCGACGAAATTCCCCCAAATCTGAGGAGATATTCTTGAATAACTTTTTTTGTGAAGGTCGGAGAGACTTGCAAGTAGGCTCTACCCCCACTAAATGGGGTTGCGCGCATCGATCGGTACCATCCTTGAGCTTCTCCGACTTTCGGAAGGGTTAGGGTTAGGGATGAAAGCACATAGGAGAAAGAGATATTCTTGAATAACTTTTTTTGTGAAGGTCGGAGAGACTTGCAAGTAGGCTCTACCCCCACTAAATGGGGTAGCGCGCATCGATCGGTACCATCCTTGAGCTTCTCCGACTTTCGGAAGGGTTAGGGTTAGGGATGAAAGCACATAGGAGAAAGAGATATTCTTGAATAACTTTTTTTGTGAAGGTCGGAGAGACTTGGAAAGTGGTTGCATCTGGACTAATTTGGGTCCTGCAGATCGATTGGTACCATCCCCGAGCTTGTACGACCTTCGGAAGAGGTCGACCGACGAAATTCCCCCAAAATCTGAGGAGATATTCTTGAATAACTTTTTTTGTGAAGGTCGGAGAGACTTGCAAGTAGGCTCTACCCCCACTAAATGGGGTTGCGCGCATCGATCAGTACCATCCTTGAGCTTCTCCGACTTTCGGAAGGGTTAGGGTTAGGGTTAGGGATGAAAGCACATAGGAGAAAGAGATATTCTTGAATAACTTTTTTTGTGAAGGTCGGAGAGACTTGCAAGTAGGCTCTACCCCCACTAAATGGGGTAGCGCGCATCGATCGGTACCATCCTTGAGCTTCTCCGACTTTCGGAAGGGTTAGGGTTAGGGTTAGGGATGAAAGCACATAGGAGAAAGAGATATTCTTGAATAACTTTTTTTGTGAAGGTCGGAGAGACTTGCAAGTAGGCTCTACCCCCACTAAATGGGGTAGCGCGCATCGATCGGTACCATCTTTGAGCTTCTCCGACTTTCGGAAGGGTTAGGGTTAGGGTTAGGGATGAAAGCACATAGGAGAAAGAGATATTCTTGAATAACTTTTTTTGTGAAGGTCGGAGAGACTTGCAAGTAGGCTCTACCCCCACTAAATGGGGTAGCGCGCATCGATCGGTACCATCCTTGAGCTTCTCCGACTTTCGGAAGGGTTAGGGTTAGGGTTAGGGATGAAAGCACATAGGAGAAAGAGATATTCTTGAATAACTTTTTTTGTGAAGGTCGGAGAGACTTGGAAAGTGGTTGCATCTGGACTAATTTGGGTCCTGCAGATCGATTGGTACCATCCCCGAGCTTGTACGACCTTCGGAAGAGGTCGACCGACGAAATTCCCCCAAATCTGAGGAGATATTCTTGAATAACTTTTTTTGTGAAGGTCGGAGAGACTTGCAAGTAGGCTCTACCCCCACTAAATGGGGTAGCGCGCATCGATCGGTACCATC
Organism: Limanda limanda; assembly: GCF_963576545.1. Lineage (NCBI taxonomy): Eukaryota > Metazoa > Chordata > Actinopteri > Pleuronectiformes > Pleuronectidae > Limanda > Limanda limanda. The sequence continues at coordinate 38,182 of NW_026870426.1, forward strand.
CTTGAGCTTCTCCGACTTTCGGAAGGGTTAGGGTTAGGGTTAGGGATGAAAGCACATAGGAGAAAGAGATATTCTTGAATAACTTTTTTTGTGAAGGTCGGAGAGACTTGCAAGTAGGCTCTACCCCCACTAAATGGGGTAGCGCGCATCGATCGGTACCATCCTTGAGCTTCTCCGACTTTCGGAAGGGTTAGGGTTAGGGTTAGGGATGAAAGCACATAGGAGAAAGAGATATTCTTGAATAACTTTTTTTGTGAAGGTCGGAGAGACTTGGAAAGTGGTTGCATCTGGACTAATTTGGGTCCTGCGGATCGATTGGTACCATCCCCGAGCTTGTACGACCTTCGGAAGAGGTCGACCGACGAAATTCCCCCAAATCTGAGGAGATATTCTTGAATAACTTTTTTTGTGAAGGTCGGAGAGACTTGCAAGTAGGCTCTACCCCCACTAAATGGGGTTGCGCGCATCGATCAGTACCATCCTTGAGCTTCTCCGACTTTCGGAAGGGTTAGGGTTAGGGTTAGGGATGAAAGCACATAGGAGAAAGAGATATTCTTGAATAACTTTTTTTGTGAAGGTCGGAGAGACTTGCAAGTAGGCTCTACCCCCACTAAATGGGGTAACGCGCATCGATCGGTACCATCCTTGAGCTTCTCCGACTTTCGGAAGGGTTAGGGTTAGGGTTAGGGATGAAAGCACATAGGAGAAAGAGATATTCTTGAATAACTTTTTTTGTGAAGGTCGGAGAGACTTGCAAGTAGGCTCTACCCCCACTAAATGGGGTAGCGCGCATCGATCGGTACCATCCTTGAGCTTCTCCGACTTTCGGAAGGGTTAGGGTTAGGGTTAGGGATGAAAGCACATAGGAGAAAGAGATATTCTTGAATAACTTTTTTTGTGAAGGTCGGAGAGACTTGCAAGTAGGCTCTACCCCCACTAAATGGGGTAGCGCGCATCGATCGGTACCATCCTTGAGCTTCTCCGACTTTCGGAAGGGTTAGGGTTAGGGTTAGGGATGAAAGCACATAGGAGAAAGAGATATTCTTGAATAACTTTTTTTGTGAAGGTCGGAGAGACTTGGAAAGTGGTTGCATCTGGACTAATTTGGGTCCTGCGGATCGATTGGTACCATCCCCGAGCTTGTACGACCTTCGGAAGAGGTCGACCGACGAAATTCCCCCAAATCTGAGGAGATATTCTTGAATAACTTTTTTTGTGAAGGTCGGAGAGACTTGCAAGTAGGCTCTACCCCCACTAAATGGGGTAGCGCGCATCGATCGGTACCATCCTTGAGCTTCTCCGACTTTCGGAAGGGTTAGGGTTAGGGTTAGGGATGAAAGCACATAGGAGAAAGAGAAATTCTTGAATAACTTTTTTTGTGAAGGTCGGAGAGACTTGCAAGTAGGCTCTACCCCCACTAAATGGGGTAGCGCGCATCGATCGGTACCATCCTTGAGCTTCTCCGACTTTCGGAAGGGTTAGGGTTAGGGTTAGGGATGAAAGCACATAGGAGAAAGAGATATTCTTGAATAACTTTTTTTGTGAAGGTCGGAGAGACTTGGAAAGTGGTTGCATCTGGACTAATTTGGGTCCTGCGGATCGATTGGTACCATCCCCGAGCTTGTACGACCTTCGGAAGAGGTCGACCGACGAAATTCCCCCAAATCTGAGGAGATATTCTTGAATAACTTTTTTTGTGAAGGTCGGAGAGACTTGCAAGTAGGCTCTACCCCCACTAAATGGGGTAGCGCGCATCGATCGGTACCATCCTTGAGCTTCTCCGACTTTCGGAAGGGTTAGGGTTAGGGTTAGGGATGAAAGCACATAGGAGAAAGAGATATTCTTGAATAACTTTTTTTGTGAAGGTCGGAGAGACTTGCAAGTAGGCTCTACCCCCACTAAATGGGGTAGCGCGCATCGATCGGTACCATCTTTGAGCTTCTCCGACTTTCGGAAGGGTTAGGGTTAGGGTTAGGGATGAAAGCACATAGGAGAAAGAGATATTCTTGAATAACTTTTTTTGTGAAGGTCGGAGAGACTTGGAAAGTGGTTGCATCTGGACTAATTTGGGTCCTGCAGATCGATTGGTACCATCCCCGAGCTTGTACGACCTTCGGAAGAGGTCGACCGACGAAATTCCCCCAAATCTGAGGAGATATTCTTGAATAACTTTTTTTGTGAAGGTCGGAGAGACTTGCAAGTAGGCTCTACCCCCACTAAATGGGGTTGCGCGCATCGATCAGTACCATCCTTGAGCTTCTCCGACTTCTGGAAGGGTTAGGGTTAGGGATGAAAGCACATAGGAGAAAGAGATATTCTTGAATAACTTTTTTTGTGAAGGTCGGAGAGACTTGCAAGTAGGCTCTACCCCCACTAAATGGGGTAACGCGCATCGATCGGTACCATCCTTGAGCTTCTCCGACTTTCGGAAGGGTTAGGGTTAGGGTTAGGGATGAAAGCACATAGGAGAAAGAGATATTCTTGAATAACTTTTTTTGTGAAGGTCGGAGAGACTTGCAAGTAGGCTCTACCCCCACTAAATGGGGTAGCGCGCATCGATCGGTACCATCCTTGAGCTTCTCCGACTTTCGGAAGGGTTAGGGTTAGGGTTAGGGATGAAAGCACATAGGAGAAAGAGATATTCTTGAATAACTTTTTTTGTGAAGGTCGGAGAGACTTGCAAGTAGGCTCTACCCCCACTAAATGGGGTAGCGCGCATCGATCGGTACCATCCTTGAGCTTCTCCGACTTTCGGAAGGGTTAGGGTTAGGGTTAGGGATGAAAGCACATAGGAGAAAGAGATATTCTTGAATAACTTTTTTTGTGAAGGTCGGAGAGACTTGGAAAGTGGTTGCATCTGGACTAATTTGGGTCCTGCAGATCGATTGGTACCATCCCCGAGCTTGTACGACCTTCGGAAGAGGTCGACCGACGAAATTCCCCCAAATCTGAGGAGATATTCTTGAATAACTTTTTTTGTGAAGGTCGGAGAGACTTGCAAGTAGGCTCTACCCCCACTAAATGGGGTAGCGCGCATCGATCGGTACCATCCTTGAGCTTCTCCGACTTTCGGAAGGGTTAGGGTTAGGGATGAAAGCACATAGGAGAAAGAGATATTCTTGAATAACTTTTTTTGTGAAGGTCGGAGAGACTTGGAAAGTGGTTGCATCTGGACTAATTTGGGTCCTGCGGATCGATTGGTACCATCCCCGAGCTTGTACGACCTTCGGAAGAGGTCGACCGACGAAATTCCCCCAAATCTGAGGAGATATTCTTGAATAACTTTTTTTGTGAAGGTCGGAGAGACTTGCAAGTAGGCTCTACCCCCACTAAATGGGGTTGCGCGCATCGATCAGTACCATCCTTGAGCTTCTCCGACTTTCGGAAGGGTTAGGGTTAGGGTTAGGGATGAAAGCACATAGGAGAAAGAGATATTCTTGAATAACTTTTTTTGTGAAGGTCGGAGAGACTTGCAAGTAGGCTCTACCCCCACTAAATGGGGTAACGCGCATCGATCGGTACCATCCTTGAGCTTCTCCGACTTTCGGAAGGGTTAGGGTTAGGGTTAGGGATGAAAGCACATAGGAGAAAGAGATATTCTTGAATAACTTTTTTTGTGAAGGTCGGAGAGACTTGCAAGTAGGCTCTACCCCCACTAAATGGGGTAGCGCGCATCGATCGGTACCATCTTTGAGCTTCTCCGACTTTCGGAAGGGTTAGGGTTAGGGTTAGGGATGAAAGCACATAGGAGAAAGAGATATTCTTGAATAACTTTTTTTGTGAAGGTCGGAGAGACTTGCAAGTAGGCTCTACCCCCACTAAATGGGGTAGCGCGCATCGATCGGTACCATCCTTGAGCTTCTCCGACTTTCGGAAGGGTTAGGGTTAGGGTTAGGGATGAAAGCACATAGGAGAAAGAGATATTCTTGAATAACTTTTTTTGTGAAGGTCGGAGAGACTTGGAAAGTGGTTGCATCTGGACTAATTTGGGTCCTGCGGATCGATTGGTACCATCCCCGAGCTTGTACGACCTTCGGAAGAGGTCGACCGACGAAATTCCCCCAAATCTGAGGAGATATTCTTGAATAACTTTTTTTGTGAAGGTCGGAGAGACTTGCAAGTAGGCTCTACCCCCACTAAATGGGGTAGCGCGCATCGATCGGTACCATCCTTGAGCTTCTCCGACTTTCGGAAGGGTTAGGGTTAGGGTTAGGGTTAGGGCTGAAAGCACATAGGAGAAAGAGATATTCTTGAATAACTTTTTTTGTGAAGGTCGGAGAGACTTGGAAAGTGGTTGCATCTGGACTATTTTGGGTCCTGCAGATCGATTGGTACCATCCCCGAGCTTGTACGACCTTCGGAAGAGGTCGACCGACGAAATTCCCCCAAATCTGAGGAGATATTCTTGAATAACTTTTTTTGTGAAGGTCGGAGAGACTTGCAAGTAGGCTCTACCCCCACTAAATGGGGTTGCGCGCATCGATCGGTACCATCCTTGAGCTTCTCCGACTTTCGGAAGGGTTAGGGTTAGGGTTAGGGATGAAAGCACATAGGAGAAAGAGATATTCTTGAATAACTTTTTTTGTGAAGGTCGGAGAGACTTGCAAGTAGGCTCTACCCCCACTAAATGGGGTAGCGCGCATCGATCGGTACCATCCTTGAGCTTCTCCGACTTTCGGAAGGGTTAGGGTTAGGGTTAGGGATGAAAGCACATAGGAGAAAGAGATATTCTTGAATAACTTTTTTTGTGAAGGTCGGAGAGACTTGGAAAGTGGTTGCATCTGGACTAATTTGGGTCCTGCGGATCGATTGGTACCATCCCCGAGCTTGTACGACCTTCGGAAGAGGTCGACCGACGAAATTCCCCCAAATCTGAGGAGATATTCTTGAATAACTTTTTTTGTGAAGGTCGGAGAGACTTGCAAGTAGGCTCTACCCCCACTAAATGGGGTAGCGCGCATCGATCGGTACCATCCTTGAGCTTCTCCGACTTTCGGAAGGGTTAGGGTTAGGGTTAGGGATGAAAGCACATAGGAGAAAGAGATATTCTTGAATAACTTTTTTTGTGAAGGTCGGAGAGACTTGGAAAGTGGTTGCATCTGGACTAATTTGGGTCCTGCGGATCGATTGGTACCATCCCCGAGCTTGTACGACCTTCGGAAGAGGTCGACCGACGAAATTCCCCCAAATCTGAGGAGATATTCTTGAATAACTTTTTTTGTGAAGGTCGGAGAGACTTGCAAGTAGGCTCTACCCCCACTAAATGGGGTTGCGCGCATCGATCAGTACCATCCTTGAGCTTCTCCGACTTTCGGAAGGGTTAGGGTTAGGGTTAGGGCTGAAAGCACATAGGAGAAAGAGATATTCTTGAATAACTTTTTTTGTGAAGGTCGGAGAGACTTGCAAGTAGGCTCTACCCCCACTAAATGGGGTAACGCGCATCGATCGGTACCATCCTTGAGCTTCTCCGACTTTCGGAAGGGTTAGGGTTAGGGTTAGGGATGAAAGCACATAGGAGAAAGAGATATTCTTGAATAACTTTTTTTGTGAAGGTCGGAGAGACTTGCAAGTAGGCTCTACCCCCACTAAATGGGGTAGCGCGCATCGATCGGTACCATCCTTGAGCTTCTCCGACTTTCGGAAGGGTTAGGGTTAGGGTTAGGGATGAAAGCACATAGGAGAAAGAGATATTCTTGAATAACTTTTTTTGTGAAGGTCGGAGAGACTTGCAAGTAGGCTCTACCCCCACTAAATGGGGTAGCGCGCATCGATCGGTACCATCCTTGAGCTTCTCCGACTTTCGGAAGGGTTAGGGTTAGGGTTAGGGATGAAAGCACATAGGAGAAAGAGATATTCTTGAATAACTTTTTTTGTGAAGGTCGGAGAGACTTGGAAAGTGGTTGCATCTGGACTAATTTGGGTCCTGCGGATCGATTGGTACCATCCCCGAGCTTGTACGACCTTCGGAAGAGGTCGACCGACGAAATTCCCCCAAATCTGAGGAGATATTCTTGAATAACTTTTTTTGTGAAGGTCGGAGAGACTTGCAAGTAGGCTCTACCCCCACTAAATGGGGTAGCGCACATCGATCGGTACCATCCTTGAGCTTCTCCGACTTTCGGAAGGGTTAGGGTTAGGGTTAGGGATGAAAGCACATAGGAGAAAGAGATATTCTTGAATAACTTTTTTTGTGAAGGTCGGAGAGACTTGCAAGTAGGCTCTACCCCCACTAAATGGGGTAGCGCGCATCGATCAGTACCATCCTTGAGCTTCTCCGACTTTCGGAAGGGTTAGGGTTAGGGTTAGGGATGAAAGCACATAGGAGAAAGAGATATTCTTGAATAACTTTTTTTGTGAAGGTCGGAGAGACTTGGAAAGTGGTTGCATCTGGACTAATTTGGGTCCTGCGGATCGATTGGTACCATCCCCGAGCTTGTACGACCTTCGGAAGAGGTCGACCGACGAAATTCCCCCAAATCTGAGGAGATATTCTTGAATAACTTTTTTTGTGAAGGTCGGAGAGACTTGCAAGTAGGCTCTACCCCCACTAAATGGGGTTGCGCGCATCGATCAGTACCATCCTTGAGCTTCTCCGACTTTCGGAAGGGTTAGGGTTAGGGTTAGGGATGAAAGCACATAGGAGAAAGAGATATTCTTGAATAACTTTTTTTGTGAAGGTCGGAGAGACTTGCAAGTAGGCTCTACCCCCACTAAATGGGGTAACGCGCATCGATCGGTACCATCCTTGAGCTTCTCCGACTTTCGGAAGGGTTAGGGTTAGGGTTAGGGATGAAAGCACATAGGAGAAAGAGATATTCTTGAATAACTTTTTTTGTGAAGGTCGGAGAGACTTGGAAAGTGGTTGCATCTGGACTAATTTGGGTCCTGCGGATCGATTGGTACCATCCCCGAGCTTGTACGACCTTCGGAAGAGGTCGACCGACGAAATTCCCCCAAATCTGAGGAGATATTCTTGAATAACTTTTTTTGTGAAGGTCGGAGAGACTTGCAAGTAGGCTCTACCCCCACTAAATGGGGTTGCGCGCATCGATCAGTACCATCCTTGAGCTTCTCCGACTTTCGGAAGGGTTAGGGTTAGGGTTAGGGATGAAAGCACATAGGAGAAAGAGATATTCTTGAATAACTTTTTTTGTGAAGGTCGGAGAGACTTGCAAGTAGGCTCTACCCCCACTAAATGGGGTAACGCGCATCGATCGGTACCATCCTTGAGCTTCTCCGACTTTCGGAAGGGTTAGGGTTAGGGATGAAAGCACATAGGAGAAAGAGATATTCTTGAATAACTTTTTTTGTGAAGGTCGGAGAGACTTGCAAGTAGGCTCTACCCCCACTAAATGGGGTAGCGCGCATCGATCGGTACCATCCTTGAGCTTCTCCGACTTTCGGAAGGGTTAGGGTTAGGGTTAGGGATGAAAGCACATAGGAGAAAGAGATATTCTTGAATAACTTTTTTTGTGAAGGTCGGAGAGACTTGCAAGTAGGCTCTACCCCCACTAAATGGGGTAGCGCGCATCGATCGGTACCATCCTTGAGCTTCTCCGACTTTCGGAAGGGTTAGGGTTAGGGTTAGGGATGAAAGCACATAGGAGAAAGAGATATTCTTGAATAACTTTTTTTGTGAAGGTCGGAGAGACTTGGAAAGTGGTTGCATCTGGACTAATTTGGGTCCTGCGGATCGATTGGTACTATCCCCGAGCTTGTACGACCTTCGGAAGAGGTCGACCGACGAAATTCCCCCAAATCTGAGGAGATATTCTTGAATAACTTTTTTTGTGAAGGTCGGAGAGACTTGCAAGTAGGCTCTACCCCCACTAAATGGGGTAGCGCGCATCGATCGGTACCATCCTTGAGCTTCTCCGACTTTCGGAAGGGTTAGGGTTAGGGTTAGGGATGAAAGCACATAGGAGAAAGAGATATTCTTGAATAACTTTTTTTGTGAAGGTCGGAGAGACTTGGAAAGTGGTTGCATCTGGACTATTTTGGGTCCTGCGGATCGATTGGTACCATCCCCGAGCTTGTACGACCTTCGGAAGAGGTCGACCGACGAAATTCCCCCAAATCTGAGGAGATATTCTTGAATAACTTTTTTTGTGAAGGTCGGAGAGACTTGCAAGTAGGCTCTACCCCCACTAAATGGGGTTGCGCGCATCGATCGGTACCATCCTTGAGCTTCTCCGACTTTCGGAAGGGTTAGGGTTAGGGTTAGGGATGAAAGCACATAGGAGAAAGAGATATTCTTGAATAACTTTTTTTGTGAAGGTCGGAGAGACTTGCAAGTAGGCTCTACCCCCACTAAATGGGGTAGCGCGCATCGATCGGTACCATCCTTGAGCTTCTCCGACTTTCGGAAGGGTTAGGGTTAGGGTTAGGGATGAAAGCACATAGGAGAAAGAGATATTCTTGAATAACTTTTTTTGTGAAGGTCGGAGAGACTTGGAAAGTGGTTGCATCTGGACTAATTTGGGTCCTGCAGATCGATTGGTACCATCCCCGAGCTTGTACGACCTTCGGAAGAGGTCGGCCGACGAAATTCCCTCAAATCTGAGGAGATATTCTTGAATAACTTTTTTTGTGAAGGTCGGAGAGACTTGCAAGTAGGCTCTACCCCCACTAAATGGGGTAGCGCGCATCGATCGGTACCATCCTTGAGCTTCTCCGACTTTCGGAAGGGTTAGGGTTAGGGTTAGGGATGAAAGCACATAGGAGAAAGAGATATTCTTGAATAACTTTTTTTGTGAAGGTCGGAGAGACTTGGAAAGTGGTTGCATCTGGACTAATTTGGGTCCTGCGGATCGATTGGTACTATCCCCGAGCTTGTACGACCTTCGGAAGAGGTCGACCGACGAAATTCCCCCAAATCTGAGGAGATATTCTTGAATAACTTTTTTTGTGAAGGTCGGAGAGACTTGCAAGTAGGCTCTACCCCCACTAAATGGGGTAGCGCGCATCGATCGGTACCATCCTTGAGCTTCTCCGACTTTCGGAAGGGTTAGGGTTAGGGTTAGGGATGAAAGCACATAGGAGAAAGAGATATTCTTGAATAACTTTTTTTGTGAAGGTCGGAGAGACTTGGAAAGTGGTTGCATCTGGACTATTTTGGGTCCTGCGGATCGATTGGTACCATCCCCGAGCTTGTACGACCTTCGGAAGAGGTCGACCGACGAAATTCCCCCAAATCTGAGGAGATATTCTTGAATAACTTTTTTTGTGAAGGTCGGAGAGACTTGCAAGTAGGCTCTACCCCCACTAAATGGGGTTGCGCGCATCGATCGGTACCATCCTTGAGCTTCTCCGACTTTCGGAAGGGTTAGGGTTAGGGTTAGGGATGAAAGCACATAGGAGAAAGAGATATTCTTGAATAACTTTTTTTGTGAAGGTCGGAGAGACTTGCAAGTAGGCTCTACCCCCACTAAATGGGGTAGCGCGCATCGATCGGTACCATCCTTGAGCTTCTCCGACTTTCGGAAGGGTTAGGGTTAGGGTTAGGGATGAAAGCACATAGGAGAAAGAGATATTCTTAGATAACTTTTTTTGTGAAGGTCGGAGAGACTTGGAAAGTGGTTGCATCTGGACTAATTTGGGTCCTGCAGATCGATTGGTACCATCCCCGAGCTTGTACGACCTTCGGAAGAGGTCGGCCGACGAAATTCCCTCAAATCTGAGGAGATATTCTTGAATAACTTTTTTTGTGAAGGTCGGAGAGACTTGCAAGTAGGCTCTACCCCCACTAAATGGGGTAGCGCGCATCGATCGGTACCATCCTTGAGCTTCTCCGACTTTCGGAAGGGTTAGGGTTAGGGTTAGGGATGAAAGCACATAGGAGAAAGAGATATTCTTGAATAACTTTTTTTGTGAAGGTCGGAGAGACTTGGAAAGTGGTTGCATCTGGACTAATTTGGGTCCTGCGGATCGATTGGTACCATCCCCGAGCTTGTACGACCTTCGGAAGAGGTCGACCGACGAAATTCCCCCAAATCTGAGGAGATATTCTTGAATAACTTTTTTTGTGAAGGTCGGAGAGACTTGCAAGTAGGCTCTACCCCCACTAAATGGGGTTGCGCGCATCGATCAGTACCATCCTTGAGCTTCTCCGACTTTCGGAAGGGTTAGGGTTAGGGTTAGGGATGAAAGCACATAGGAGAAAGAGATATTCTTGAATAACTTTTTTTGTGAAGGTCGGAGAGACTTGCAAGTAGGCTCTACCCCCACTAAATGGGGTAACGCGCATCGATCGGTACCATCCTTGAGCTTCTCCGACTTTCGGAAGGGTTAGGGTTAGGGTTAGGGATGAAAGCACATAGGAGAAAGAGATATTCTTGAATAACTTTTTTTGTGAAGGTCGGAGAGACTTGCAAGTAGGCTTTACCCCCACTAAATGGGGTAGCGCGCATCGATCGGTACCATCTTTGAGCTTCTCCGACTTTCGGAAGTGTTAGGGTTAGGGTTAGGGATGAAAGCACATAGGAGAAAGAGATATTCTTGAATAACTTTTTTTGTGAAGGTCGGAGAGACTTGCAAGTAGGCTCTACCCCCACTAAATGGGGTAGCGCGCATCGATCGGTACCATCCTTGAGCTTCTCCGACTTTCGGAAGGGTTAGGGTTAGGGTTAGGGATGAAAGCACATAGGAGAAAGAGATATTCTTGAATAACTTTTTTTGTGAAGGTCGGAGAGACTTGGAAAGTGGTTGCATCTGGACTAATTTGGGTCCTGCGGATCGATTGGTACCATCCCCGAGCTTGTACGACCTTCGGAAGAGGTCGACCGACGAAATTCCCCCAAATCTGAGGAGATATTCTTGAATAACTTTTTTTGTGAAGGTCGGAGAGACTTGCAAGTAGGCTCTACCCCCACTAAATGGGGTAGCGCGCATCGATCGGTACCATCCTTGAGCTTCTCCGACTTTCGGAAGGGTTAGGGTTAGGGTTAGGGATGAAAGCACATAGGAGAAAGAGATATTCTTGAATAACTTTTTTTGTGAAGGTCGGAGAGACTTGCAAGTAGGCTCTACCCCCACTAAATGGGGTAGCGCGCATCGATCAGTACCATCCTTGAGCTTCTCCGACTTTCGGAAGGGTTAGGGTTAGGGTTAGGGATGAAAGCACATAGGAGAAAGAGATATTCTTGAATAACTTTTTTTGTGAAGGTCGGAGAGACTTGGAAAGTGGTTGCATCTGGACTAATTTGGGTCCTGCGGATCGATTGGTACCATCCCCGAGCTTGTACGACCTTCGGAAGAGGTCGACCGACGAAATTCCCCCAAATCTGAGGAGATATTCTTGAATAACTTTTTTTGTGAAGGTCGGAGAGACTTGCAAGTAGGCTCTACCCCCACTAAATGGGGTTGCGCGCATCGATCAGTACCATCCTTGAGCTTCTCCGACTTTCGGAAGGGTTAGGGTTAGGGTTAGGGATGAAAGCACATAGGAGAAAGAGATATTCTTGAATAACTTTTTTTGTGAAGGTCGGAGAGACTTGCAAGTAGGCTCTACCCCCACTAAATGGGGTAACGCGCATCGATCGGTACCATCCTTGAGCTTCTCCGACTTTCGGAAGGGTTAGGGTTAGGGTTAGGGATGAAAGCACATAGGAGAAAGAGATATTCTTGAATAACTTTTTTTGTGAAGGTCGGAGAGACTTGCAAGTAGGCTCTACCCCCACTAAATGGGGTAGCGCGCATCGATCGGTACCATCCTTGAGCTTCTCCGACTTTCGGAAGGGTTAGGGTTAGGGTTAGGGATGAAAGCACATAGGAGAAAGAGATATTCTTGAATAACTTTTTTTGTGAAGGTCGGAGAGACTTGCAAGTAGGCTCTACCCCCACTAAATGGGGTAGCGCGCATCGATCGGTACCATCCTTGAGCTTCTCCGACTTTCGGAAGGGTTAGGGTTAGGGTTAGGGATGAAAGCACATAGGAGAAAGAGATATTCTTGAATAACTTTTTTTGTGAAGGTCGGAGAGACTTGGAAAGTGGTTGCATCTGGACTAATTTGGGTCCTGCGGATCGATTGGTACCATCCCCGACACTAGACGAAAAGCAGTATTATTGTCACAGTGAACCTCTACGGACAGGCCTAATCCCCTGCTGTAACCAACTGTTTCCATGATGTTACCTCGGCGTTCGCCAGTGAAGACAAGGTGGGTCTATCGGCGTTTGCGGACCTTAAGGGGGATTTGGAGAACAAAGGAGAGAGCCGCGGGGGGGCTCGCGCCGCTGCGCGGACCGATCGCGACGTGTGATCTAATTAGCATATGAATCGGAGTCCAGCCGCTGGCTAGAACCTCTCTCTACTCACCATTGGAGGAAACCACAGACCCTTGAAACTAATGTCACTCGTGATTGGCTGGTAGAAGTGTTGCTATTGGTCACCTTATGGGTCATTGCAGTGCACACGTGGGGTCACAGCATTCCGCACGTGGGGTAAGCCCCTCCCACACAATATTTATAATAAAAATGTATATATTAATATTTATTATTATTTATAAGTAAGCCTTTACCAAAAGCACTGCAGTTAATTAAAACTAAACATTCATGTGATGCTTGATGCTATAGGTGAACATATTGTACAGGGAACAAATGTGAACAAGGTATATGTGGAGTGAAAGCTTTATTTACATACAGCAAAAATATTGTACAAAATCTCAGGTGAGGCTTGAAATGTTTCTCTGCAGCCTCTGGGTCATGACTTCTTTGTGGGACTCTTCTCCAGTGTGTAGACGTCTGTGGTGTGTAGCTGTGAGATCCAGTGTAGCTTCCAGTCTTATATGAAGTGTGGGACACAGGTCGGTGCACTCCTGGCTGTGGAAGGATGGATCCATGTCGTCTGTCCCGCTTCAATCAGCTGTAAACACATTCAGTAAAATTAGCACAGTTCAATGACAACATACACCTTTACATGTAACTGGAAAATTATTTAATGAATATAACCTTACCCTCTTTCTTCTCCGACAACTCCTCAATGCTGATGTAAGGTCTGGTCGGATCATACTGGCTCATAGTGTGTCTTTGTACGTCATGGACAGGCAGCTGGAAAACAACACATGTAACATGACTTTATTATTAATAAACGGAAATAGCCGCGCTGCATCACCGTTGGAAGATCCACAGCAAAAAAACACCAAAACAATTCATAAACAGTTACTTACATTCAATGGCTTCATTTTCTGCACTTTAAATCCGGACTTTCAGCGTCTCAGCCTAACGCCTCTTTGTTTGTGTGTGTGTGTGTGGGGGGGGGGGGGCTGAGGCTGTGAAAACATACAGAAAAAAGTCACGTTGATGAAAAAACTTAACGAGAACAAACTGTTACATCTAAGTAATTCATACATATTTACACATGCACTAGATCTGCTCCAGCACTCGATGCTGTATTCGTATTTTAGCAACTTTCTCGCTATCCCAAAGAGTGGCGGACATGCTTTCAGATGTACCAGTTAGCTTAGTGGTTAGCATGGCGTCTCTAGCTCACCGTAACTCAGGGACTGTGCATCCGTCTTCTCCGCCTCGACTCGTCCACACCGGGCCCGCGGCTCTGCCTCCACACGCACTCATCTTCTCCTCCAGGGAACAGCGTCGTGTCGACTTCAGCAAGTTATTTACCCCGAAGACAGAGTCACTCGTACGGGACAAGCTAAACACGACCCGCTTCCTGTCTGCGGGACACTCGACGCTGCTGCACGGCGTTTACGAGGCTCTGATTGGACGAGTCCATCAGCTGATGACGCGAGCGGGTGACGTGAGCAGCGGTTACTTCATGGGATAAGTATTTGACTGAGGCCAGGTTTATTTTTTGTGGTGTTTAGTAAATTTACACACATGATTCACTCATGCTGTTCTGTGTTCGTAACCTTATAGTTGAATGCACTTATTGTAAGTCGCTTTGGATAAAAGTGTTGACTGTTTTAATGGAATACTGAGAAAGTTTAATAACAACAATTAGACAATTGAAGTTCAAATTATGAAGGAATTTAAGCTCTATATTGTGTCTCCTTTATATTTAAAATAATAATCAAACTGAGTGGAGATGTATGTTGTATCCAAACAGCCGGCTGCTGTGTTTTGTCACTGTGCAGTCCATGGGGGATTAAATATTACACTGAAAAAATAAATCATTAAATCAATGAATGTTTCATAGCAATTTTGAAAGTAGTGGTGAAAAGGTACCATTTATAATTCATGGAACAGCTTAGTTTGCCATTGACATGTGAATTTGATGCCAGTATTTTGGGAGGACAGATATTTTTATGGAAAGCCAGTAGAAGTTTGGAGCTTACAGGACACAGATGATCATACCCAGCATCATTTATTTGCTGGTAGAGGTGTGGTTTACACTTCCTCTGTGCATTTAACCAGCACAATTGAAAAAGTGACTGTAATCATGCCACTCTGTACAGTTGTTGAGATTTAGGATTGTTTTGGATGACAATAAAAATTTGAAATAAAGTGCATTGTTTCATTTCTTTTGACTGCATTGACCTTTGTTCGTGGTATACAATATAATTCATTATAGCACACTTACTTACTTAAGAACAATTTAAAATTTCAGGTTTAATATTTATTTTAAGCCTGGTTTACTCAGCCAGATAGTTTGTTGGTGCCTCTAACACATTGGTGTTATCTGCTCTCAGGGAAACTGATTTGCATTTGTGAAGCTCAGAGCATTGTCATTTGCATGTGAAAGCGTCCTCTAGGAGTTGGAGCAGGGGGGGTCAAATCTCAACAGCTCACAGGCTTGACAACTGCAGGAACCCTGAGCGTTTCCTTTGCTGCCTGCAGATACGTGTGAAAGTCGTTAACCGAAGGATGTGCCAACACTTCTCTGCGACACAGATTGACACAAACGCTTCTTTTCATGCAGTGCGAGCTTGTACGACCTTCGGAAGAGGTCGACCGACGAAATTCCCCCAAATCTGAGGAGATATTCTTGAATAACTTTTTTTGTGAAGGTCGGAGAGACTTGCAAGTAGGCTCTACCCCCACTAAATGGGGTAGCGCGCATCGATCGGTACCATCCTTGAGCTTCTCCGACTTTCGGAAGGGTTAGGGTTAGGGTTAGGGATGAAAGCACATAGGAGAAAGAGATATTCTTGAATAACTTTTTTTGTGAAGGTCGGAGAGACTTGGAAAGTGGTTGCATCTGGACTAATTTGGGTCCTGCGGATCGATTGGTACCATCCCCGAGCTTGTACGACCTTCGGAAGAGGTCGACCGACGAAATTCCCCCAAATCTGAGGAGATATTCTTGAATAACTTTTTTTGTGAAGGTCGGAGAGACTTGCAAGTAGGCTCTACCCCCACTAAATGGGGTTGCGCGCATCGATCAGTACCATCCTTGAGCTTCTCCGACTTTCGGAAGGGTTAGGGTTAGGGTTAGGGATGAAAGCACATAGGAGAAAGAGATATTCTTGAATAACTTTTTTTGTGAAGGTCGGAGAGACTTGCAAGTAGGCTCTACCCCCACTAAATGGGGTAACGCGCATCGATCAGTACCATCCTTGAGCTTCTCCGACTTTCGGAAGGGTTAGGGTTAGGGTTAGGGATGAAAGCACATAGGAGAAAGAGATATTCTTGAATAACTTTTTTTGTGAAGGTCGGAGAGACTTGCAAGTAGGCTCTACCCCCACTAAATTGGGTAGCGCGCATCGATCGGTACCATCCTTGAGCTTCTCCGACTTTCGGAAGGGTTAGGGTTAGGGTTAGGGATGAAAGCACATAGGAGAAAGAGATATTCTTGAATAACTTTTTTTGTGAAGGTCGGAGAGACTTGCAAGTAGGCTCTACCCCCACTAAATGGGGTAGCGCGCATCGATCGGTACCATCCTTGAGCTTCTCCGACTTTCGGAAGGGTTAGGGTTAGGGTTAGGGATGAAAGCACATAGGAGAAAGAGATATTCTTGAATAACTTTTTTTGTGAAGGTCGGAGAGACTTGGAAAGTGGTTGCATCTGGACTAATTTGGGTCCTGCAGATCGATTGGTACCATCCCCGAGCTTGTACGACCTTCGGAAGAGGTCGACCGACGAAATTCCCCCAAATCTGAGGAGATATTCTTGAATAACTTTTTTTGTGAAGGTCGGAGAGACTTGCAAGTAGGCTCTACCCCCACTAAATGGGGTAGCGCGCATCGATCGGTACCATCCTTGAGCTTCTCCGACTTTCGGAAGGGTTAGGGTTAGGGTTAGGGATGAAAGCACATAGGAGAAAGAGATATTCTTGAATAACTTTTTTTGTGAAGGTCGGAGAGACTTGCAAGTAGGCTCTACCCCCACTAAATGGGGTAGCGCGCATCGATCGGTACCATCCTTGAGCTTCTCCGACTTTCGGAAGGGTTAGGGTTAGGGTTAGGGATGAAAGCACATAGGAGAAAGAGATATTCTTGAATAACTTTTTTTGTGAAGGTCGGAGAGACTTGGAAAGTGGTTGCATCTGGACTAATTTGGGTCCTGCGGATCGATTGGTACCATCCCCGAGCTTGTACGACCTTCGGAAGAGGTCGACCGACGAAATTCCCCCAAATCTGAGGAGATATTTTTGAATAACTTTTTTTGTGAAGGTCGGAGAGACTTGCAAGTAGGCTCTACCCCCACTAAATGGGGTTGCGCGCATCGATCAGTACCATCCTTGAGCTTCTCCGACTTTTGGAAGGGTTAGGGTTAGGGTTAGGGATGAAAGCACATAGGAGAAAGAGATATTCTTGAATAACTTTTTTTGTGAAGGTCGGAGAGACTTGCAAGTAGGCTCTACCCCCACTAAATGGGGTAACGCGCATCGATCGGTACCATCCTTGAGCTTCTCCGACTTTCGGAAGGGTTAGGGTTAGGGTTAGGGATGAAAGCACATAGGAGAAAGAGATATTCTTGAATAACTTTTTTTGTGAAGGTCGGAGAGACTTGCAAGTAGGCTCTACCCCCACTAAATGGGGTAGCGCGCATCGATCGGTACCATCCTTGAGCTTCTCCGACTTTCGGAAGGGTTAGGGTTAGGGTTAGGGATGAAAGCACATAGGAGAAAGAGATATTCTTGAATAACTTTTTTTGTGAAGGTCGGAGAGACTTGCAAGTAGGCTCTACCCCCACTAAATGGGGTAGCGCGCATCGATCGGTACCATCCTTGAGCTTCTCCGACTTTCGGAAGGGTTAGGGTTAGGGTTAGGGATGAAAGCACATAGGAGAAAGAGATATTCTTGAATAACTTTTTTTGTGAAGGTCGGAGAGACTTGGAAAGTGGTTGCATCTGGACTAATTTGGGTCCTGCGGATCGATTGGTACCATCCCCGAGCTTGTACGACCTTCGGAAGAGGTCGACCGACGAAATTCCCCCAAATCTGAGGAGATATTCTTGAATAACTTTTTTTGTGAAGGTCGGAGAGACTTGCAAGTAGGCTCTACCCCCACTAAATGGGGTAGCGCGCATCGATCGGTACCATCCTTGAGCTTCTCCGACTTTCGGAAGGGTTAGGGTTAGGGTTAGGGATGAAAGCACATAGGAGAAAGAGATATTCTTGAATAACTTTTTTTGTGAAGGTCGGAGAGACTTGGAAAGTGGTTGCATCTGGACTATTTTGGGTCCTGCGGATCGATTGGTACCATCCCCGAGCTTGTACGACCTTCGGAAGAGGTCGACCGACGAAATTCCCCCAAATCTGAGGAGATATTCTTGAATAACCTTTTTTGTGAAGGTCGGAGAGACTTGCAAGTAGGCTCTACCCCCACTAAATGGGGTAGCGCGCATCGATCGGTACCATCCTTGAGCTTCTCCGACTTTCGGAAGGGTTAGGGTTAGGGTTAGGGATGAAAGCACATAGGAGAAAGAGATATTCTTGAATAACTTTTTTTGTGAAGGTCGGAGAGACTTGGAAAGTGGTTGCATCTGGACTAATTTGGGTCCTGCGGATCGATTGGTACCATCCCCGAGCTTGTACGACCTTCGGAAGAGGTCGACCGACGAAATTCCCCCAAATCTGAGGAGATATTCTTGAATAACTTTTTTTGTGAAGGTCGGAGAGACTTGCAAGTAGGCTCTACCCCCACTAAATGGGGTTGCGCGCATCGATCAGTACCATCCTTGAGCTTCTCCGACTTTCGGAAGGGTTAGGGTTAGGGTTAGGGATGAAAGCACATAGGAGAAAGAGATATTCTTGAATAACTTTTTTTGTGAAGGTCGGAGAGACTTGCAAGTAGGCTCTACCCCCACTAAATGGGGTAGCGCGCATCGATCGGTACCATCCTTGAGCTTCTCCGACTTTCGGAAGGGTTAGGGTTAGGGTTAGGGATGAAAGCACATAGGAGAAAGAGATATTCTTGAATAACTTTTTTTGTGAAGGTCGGAGAGACTTGCAAGTAGGCTCTACCCCCACTAAATGGGGTAGCGCGCATCGATCGGTACCATCCTTGAGCTTCTCCGACTTTCGGAAGGGTTAGGGTTAGGGTTAGGGATGAAAGCACATAGGAGAAAGAGATATTCTTGAATAACTTTTTTTGTGAAGGTCGGAGAGACTTGCAAGTAGGCTCTACCCCCACTAAATGGGGTAGCGCGCATCGATCGGTACCATCCTTGAGCTTCTCCGACTTTCGGAAGGGTTAGGGTTAGGGTTAGGGATGAAAGCACATAGGAGAAAGAGATATTCTTGAATAACTTTTTTTGTGAAGGTCGGAGAGACTTGCAAGTAGGCTCTACCCCCACTAAATGGGGTAGCGCGCATCGATCGGTACCATCCTTGAGCTTCTCCGACTTTCGGAAGGGTTAGGGTTAGGGTTAGGGATGAAAGCACATAGGAGAAAGAGATATTCTTGAATAACTTTTTTTGTGAAGGTCGGAGAGACTTGGAAAGTGGTTGCATCTGGACTAATTTGGGTCCTGCGGATCGATTGGTACCATCCCCGAGCTTGTACGACCTTCGGAAGAGGTCGACCGACGAAATTCCCCCAAATCTGAGGAGATATTCTTGAATAACTTTTTTTGTGAAGGTCGGAGAGACTTGCAAGTAGGCTCTACCCCCACTAAATGGGGTAGCGCGCATCGATCGGTACCATCCTTGAGCTTCTCCGACTTTCGGAAGGGTTAGGGTTAGGGTTAGGGATGAAAGCACATAGGAGAAAGAGATATTCTTGAATAACTTTTTTTGTGAAGGTCGGAGAGACTTGGAAAGTGGTTGCATCTGGACTAATTTGGGTCCTGCGGATCGATTGGTACCATCCCCGAGCTTGTACGACCTTCGGAAGAGGTCGACCGACGAAATTCCCCCAAATCTGAGGAGATATTCTTGAATAACTTTTTTTGTGAAGGTCGGAGAGACTTGCAAGTAGGCTCTACCCCCACTAAATGGGGTTGCGCGCATCGATCAGTACCATCCTTGAGCTTCTCCGACTTTCGGAAGGGTTAGGGTTAGGGTTAGGGATGAAAGCACATAGGAGAAAGAGATATTCTTGAATAACTTTTTTTGTGAAGGTCGGAGAGACTTGCAAGTAGGCTCTACCCCCACTAAATGGGGTAACGCGCATCGATCGGTACCATCCTTGAGCTTCTCCGACTTTCGGAAGGGTTAGGGTTAGGGTTAGGGATGAAAGCACATAGGAGAAAGAGATATTCTTGAATAACTTTTTTTGTGAAGGTCGGAGAGACTTGCAAGTAGGCTCTACCCCCACTAAATGGGGTAGCGCGCATCGATCGGTACCATCCTTGAGCTTCTCCGACTTTCGGAAGGGTTAGGGTTAGGGTTAGGGATGAAAGCACATAGGAGAAAGAGATATTCTTGAATAACTTTTTTTGTGAAGGTCGGAGAGACTTGCAAGTAGGCTCTACCCCCACTAAATGGGGTAGCGCGCATCGATCGGTACCATCCTTGAGCTTCTCCGACTTTCGGAAGGGTTAGGGTTAGGGTTAGGGATGAAAGCACATAGGAGAAAGAGATATTCTTGAATAACTTTTTTTGTGAAGGTCGGAGAGACTTGGAAAGTGGTTGCATCTGGACTAATTTGGGTCCTGCAGATCGATTGGTACCATCCCCGAGCTTGTACGACCTTCGGAAGAGGTCGACCGACGAAATTCCCCCAAATCTGAGGAGATATTCTTGAATAACTTTTTTTGTGAAGGTCGGAGAGACTTGCAAGTAGGCTCTACCCCCACTAAATGGGGTAGCGCGCATCGATCGGTACTATCCTTGAGCTTCTCCGACTTTCGGAAGGGTTAGGGTTAGGGTTAGGGATGAAAGCACATAGGAGAAAGAGATATTCTTGAATAACTTTTTTTGTGAAGGTCGGAGAGACTTGCAAGTAGGCTCTACCCCCACTAAATGGGGTAGCGCGCATCGATCGGTACCATCCTTGAGCTTCTCCGACTTTCGGAAGGGTTAGGGTTAGGGTTAGGGATGAAAGCACATAGGAGAAAGAGATATTCTTGAATAACTTTTTTTGTGAAGGTCGGAGAGACTTGGAAAGTGGTTGCATCTGGACTAATTTGGGTCCTGCAGATCGATTGGTACCATCCCCGAGCTTGTACGACCTTCGGAAGAGGTCGACCGACGAAATTCCCCCAAATCTGAGGAGATATTCTTGAATAACTTTTTTTGTGAAGGTCGGAGAGACTTGCAAGTAGGCTCTACCCCCACTAAATGGGGTAGCGCGCATCGATCGGTACTATCTTTGAGCTTCTCCGACTTTCGGAAGGGTTAGGGTTAGGGTTAGGGATGAAAGCACATAGGAGAAAGAGATATTCTTGAATAACTTTTTTTGTGAAGGTCGGAGAGACTTGCAAGTAGGCTCTACCCCCACTAAATGGGGTAGCGCGCATCGATCGGTACCATCCTTGAGCTTCTCCGACTTTCGGAAGGGTTAGGGTTAGGGTTAGGGATGAAAGCACATAGGAGAAAGAGATATTCTTGAATAACTTTTTTTGTGAAGGTCGGAGAGACTTGGAAAGTGGTTGCATCTGGACTAATTTGGGTCCTGCGGATCGATTGGTACCATCCCCGAGCTTGTACGACCTTCGGAAGAGGTCGACCGACGAAATTCCCCCAAATCTGAGGAGATATTCCTGAATAACTTTTTTTGTGAAGGTCGGAGAGACTTGCAAGTAGGCTCTACCCCCACTAAATGGGGTTGCGCGCATCGATCAGTACCATCTTTGAGCTTCTCCGACTTTCGGAAGGGTTAGGGTTAGGGATGAAAGCACATAGGAGAAAGAGATATTCTTGAATAACTTTTTTTGTGAAGGTCGGAGAGACTTGCAAGTAGGCTCTACCCCCACTAAATGGGGTAACGCGCATCGATCGGTACCATCCTTGAGCTTCTCCGACTTTCGGAAGGGTTAGGGTTAGGGTTAGGGATGAAAGCACATAGGAGAAAGAGATATTCTTGAATAACTTTTTTTGTGAAGGTCGGAGAGACTTGCAAGTAGGCTCTACCCCCACTAAATGGGGTAGCGCGCATCGATCGGTACCATCCTTGAGCTTCTCCGACTTTCGGAAGGGTTAGGGTTAGGGTTAGGGATGAAAGCACATAGGAGAAAGAGATATTCTTGAATAACTTTTTTTGTGAAGGTCGGAGAGACTTGCAAGTAGGCTCTACCCCCACTAAATGGGGTAGCGCGCATCGATCGGTACCATCCTTGAGCTTCTCCGACTTTCGGAAGGGTTAGGGTTAGGGTTAGGGATGAAAGCACATAGGAGAAAGAGATATTCTTGAATAACTTTTTTTGTGAAGGTCGGAGAGACTTGGAAAGTGGTTGCATCTGGACTAATTTGGGTCCTGCGGATCGATTGGTACCATCCCCGAGCTTGTACGACCTTCGGAAGAGGTCTACCGACGAAATTCCCCCAAATCTGAGGAGATATTCTTGAATAACTTTTTTTGTGAAGGTCGGAGAGACTTGCAAGTAGGCTCTACCCCCACTAAATGGGGTAGCGCGCATCGATCGGTACCATCCTTGAGCTTCTCCGACTTTCGGAAGGGTTAGGGTTAGGGTTAGGGATGAAAGCACATAGGAGAAAGAGATATTCTTGAATAACTTTTTTTGTGAAGGTCGGAGAGACTTGGAAAGTGGTTGCATCTGGACTATTTTGGGTCCTGCGGATCGATTGGTACCATCCCCGAGCTTGTACGACCTTCGGAAGAGGTCGACCGACGAAATTCCCCCAAATCTGAGGAGATATTCTTGAATAACTTTTTTTGTGAAGGTCGGAGAGACTTGCAAGTAGGCTCTACCCCCACTAAATGGGGTTGCGCGCATCGATCGGTACCATCCTTGAGCTTCTCCGACTTTCGGAAGGGTTAGGGTTAGGGTTAGGGATGAAAGCACATAGGAGAAAGAGATATTCTTGAATAACTTTTTTTGTGAAGGTCGGAGAGACTTGCAAGTAGGCTCTACCCCCACTAAATGGGGTAGCGCGCATCGATCGGTACCATCCTTGAGCTTCTCCGACTTTCGGAAGGGTTAGGGTTAGGGTTAGGGATGAAAGCACATAGGAGAAAGAGATATTCTTGAATAACTTTTTTTGTGAAGGTCGGAGAGACTTGGAAAGTGGTTGCATCTGGACTAATTTGGGTCCTGCGGATCGATTGGTACCATCCCCGAGCTTGTACGACCTTCGGAAGAGGTCGACCGACGAAATTCCCCCAAATCTGAGGAGATATTCTTGAATAACTTTTTTTGTGAAGGTCGGAGAGACTTGCAAGTAGGCTCTACCCCCACTAAATGGGGTAGCGCGCATCGATCGGTACCATCCTTGAGCTTCTCCGACTTTCGGAAGGGTTAGGGTTAGGGTTAGGGATGAAAGCACATAGGAGAAAGAGATATTCTTGAATAACTTTTTTTGTGAAGGTCGGAGAGACTTGGAAAGTGGTTGCATCTGGACTAATTTGGGTCCTGCGGATCGATTGGTACCATCTCCGAGCTTGTACGACCTTCGGAAGAGGTCGACCGACGAAATTCCCCCAAATCTGAGGAGATATTCTTGAATAACTTTTTTTGTGAAGGTCGGAGAGACTTGCAAGTAGGCTCTACCCCCACTAAATGGGGTTGCGCGCATCGATCGGTACCATCCTTGAGCTTCTCCGACTTTCGGAAGGGTTAGGGTTAGGGATGAAAGCACATAGGAGAAAGAGATATTCTTGAATAACTTTTTTTGTGAAGGTCGGAGAGACTTGCAAGTAGGCTCTACCCCCACTAAATGGGGTAGCGCGCATCGATCGGTACCATCCTTGAGCTTCTCCGACTTTCGGAAGGGTTAGGGTTAGGGTTAGGGATGAAAGCACATAGGAGAAAGAGATATTCTTGAATAACTTTTTTTGTGAAGGTCGGAGAGACTTGGAAAGTGGTTGCATCTGGACTAATTTGGGTCCTGCAGATCGATTGGTACCATCCCCGAGCTTGTACGACCTTCGGAAGAGGTCGACCGACGAAATTCCCCCAAAATCTGAGGAGATATTCTTGAATAACTTTTTTTGTGAAGGTCGGAGAGACTTGCAAGTAGGCTCTACCCCCACTAAATGGGGTTGCGCGCATCGATCAGTACCATCCTTGAGCTTCTCCGACTTTCGGAAGGGTTAGGGTTAGGGTTAGGGATGAAAGCACATAGGAGAAAGAGATATTCTTGAATAACTTTTTTTGTGAAGGTCGGAGAGACTTGCAAGTAGGCTCTACCCCCACTAAATGGGGTAGCGCGCATCGATCGGTACCATCCTTGAGCTTCTCCGACTTTCGGAAGGGTTAGGGTTAGGGATGAAAGCACATAGGAGAAAGAGATATTCTTGAATAACTTTTTTTGTGAAGGTCGGAGAGACTTGCAAGTAGGCTCTACCCCCACTAAATGGGGTAGCGCGCATCGATCGGTACCATCCTTGAGCTTCTCCGACTTTCGGAAGGGTTAGGGTTAGGGTTAGGGATGAAAGCACATAGGAGAAAGAGATATTCTTGAATAACTTTTTTTGTGAAGGTCGGAGAGACTTGGAAAGTGGTTGCATCTGGACTAATTTGGGTCCTGCGGATCGATTGGTACCATCTCCGAGCTTGTACGACCTTCGGAAGAGGTCGACCGACGAAATTCCCCCAAATCTGAGGAGATATTCTTGAATAACTTTTTTTGTGAAGGTCGGAGAGACTTGCAAGTAGGCTCTACCCCCACTAAATGGGGTTGCGCGCATCGATCGGTACCATCCTTGAGCTTCTCCGACTTTCGGAAGGGTTAGGGTTAGGGTTAGGGATGAAAGCACATAGGAGAAAGAGATATTCTTGAATAACTTTTTTTGTGAAGGTCGGAGAGACTTGCAAGTAGGCTCTACCCCCACTAAATGGGGTAGCGCGCATCGATCGGTACCATCCTTGAGCTTCTCCGACTTTCGGAAGGGTTAGGGTTAGGGTTAGGGATGAAAGCACATAGGAGAAAGAGATATTCTTGAATAACTTTTTTTGTGAAGGTCGGAGAGACTTGGAAAGTGGTTGCATCTGGACTAATTTGGGTCCTGCAGATCGATTGGTACCATCCCCGAGCTTGTACGACCTTCGGAAGAGGTCGACCGACGAAATTCCCCCAAAATCTGAGGAGATATTCTTGAATAACTTTTTTTGTGAAGGTCGGAGAGACTTGCAAGTAGGCTCTACCCCCACTAAATGGGGTTGCGCGCATCGATCAGTACCATCCTTGAGCTTCTCCGACTTTCGGAAGGGTTAGGGTTAGGGTTAGGGATGAAAGCACATAGGAGAAAGAGATATTCTTGAATAACTTTTTTTGTGAAGGTCGGAGAGACTTGCAAGTAGGCTCTACCCCCACTAAATGGGGTAGCGCGCATCGATCGGTACTATCCTTGAGCTTCTCCGACTTTCGGAAGGGTTAGGGTTAGGGTTAGGGATGAAAGCACATAGGAGAAAGAGATATTCTTGAATAACTTTTTTTGTGAAGGTCGGAGAGACTTGCAAGTAGGCTCTACCCCCACTAAATGGGGTAGCGCGCATCGATCGGTACCATCCTTGAGCTTCTCCGACTTTCGGAAGGGTTAGGGTTAGGGTTAGGGATGAAAGCACATAGGAGAAAGAGATATTCTTGAATAACTTTTTTTGTGAAGGTCGGAGAGACTTGCAAGTAGGCTCTACCCCCACTAAATGGGGTAGCGCGCATCGATCGGTACCATCCTTGAGCTTCTCCGACTTTCGGAAGGGTTAGGGTTAGGGTTAGGGATGAAAGCACATAGGAGAAAGAGATATTCTTGAATAACTTTTTTTGTGAAGGTCGGAGAGACTTGGAAAGTGGTTGCATCTGGACTAATTTGGGTCCTGCGGATCGATTGGTACCATCCCCGAGCTTGTACGACCTTCGGAAGAGGTCGACCGACGAAATTCCCCCAAATCTGAGGAGATATTCTTGAATAACTTTTTTTGTGAAGGTCGGAGAGACTTGCAAGTAGGCTCTACCCCCACTAAATGGGGTAGCGCGCATCGATCGGTACCATCCTTGAGCTTCTCCGACTTTCGGAAGGGTTAGGGTTAGGGTTAGGGATGAAAGCACATAGGAGAAAGAGATATTCTTGAATAACTTTTTTTGTGAAGGTCGGAGAGACTTGCAAGTAGGCTCTACCCCCACTAAATGGGGTAGCGCGCATCGATCGGTACCATCCTTGAGCTTCTCCGACTTTCGGAAGGGTTAGGGTTAGGGTTAGGGATGAAAGCACATAGGAGAAAGAGATATTCTTGAATAACTTTTTTTGTGAAGGTCGGAGAGACTTGGAAAGTGGTTGCATCTGGACTAATTTGGGTCCTGCGGATCGATTGGTACCATCCCCGAGCTTGTACGACCTTCGGAAGAGGTCGACCGACGAAATTCCCCCAAATCTGAGGAGATATTCTTGAATAACTTTTTTTGTGAAGGTCGGAGAGACTTGCAAGTAGGCTCTACCCCCACTAAATGGGGTAGCGCGCATCGATCGGTACCATCCTTGAGCTTCTCCGACTTTCGGAAGGGTTAGGGTTAGGGTTAGGGATGAAAGCACATAGGAGAAAGAGATATTCTTGAATAACTTTTTTTGTGAAGGTCGGAGAGACTTGGAAAGTGGTTGCATCTGGACTATTTTGGGTCCTGCGGATCGATTGGTACCATCCCCGAGCTTGTACGACCTTCGGAAGAGGTCGACCGACGAAATTCCCCCAAATCTGAGGAGATATTCTTGAATAACTTTTTTTGTGAAGGTCGGAGAGACTTGCAAGTAGGCTCTACCCCCACTAAATGGGGTTGCGCGCATCGATCGGTACCATCCTTGAGCTTCTCCGACTTTCGGAAGGGTTAGGGTTAGGGTTAGGGATGAAAGCACATAGGAGAAAGAGATATTCTTGAATAACTTTTTTTGTGAAGGTCGGAGAGACTTGCAAGTAGGCTCTACCCCCACTAAATGGGGTAGCGCGCATCGATCGGTACCATCCTTGAGCTTCTCCGACTTTCGGAAGGGTTAGGGTTAGGGTTAGGGATGAAAGCACATAGGAGAAAGAGATATTCTTGAATAACGTTTTTTGTGAAGGTCGGA
The DNA here is from genome assembly GCF_963576545.1 of Limanda limanda. Lineage (NCBI taxonomy): Eukaryota > Metazoa > Chordata > Actinopteri > Pleuronectiformes > Pleuronectidae > Limanda > Limanda limanda. The sequence goes on from NW_026870426.1 coordinate 64,704, forward strand.
GAGACTTGGAAAGTGGTTGCATCTGGACTAATTTGGGTCCTGCGGATCGATTGGTACCATCCCCGAGCTTGTACGACCTTCGGAAGAGGTCGACCGACGAAATTCCCCCAAATCTGAGGAGATATTCTTGAATAACTTTTTTTGTGAAGGTCGGAGAGACTTGCAAGTAGGCTCTACCCCCACTAAATGGGGTAGCGCGCATCGATCGGTACCATCCTTGAGCTTCTCCGACTTTCGGAAGGGTTAGGGTTAGGGTTAGGGATGAAAGCACATAGGAGAAAGAGATATTCTTGAATAACTTTTTTTGTGAAGG
>NW_026870427.1:0-103006 GCF_963576545.1 Limanda limanda
ACCAATCGATCCGCAGGACCCAAATTAGTCCAGATGCAACCACTTTCCAAGTCTCTCCGACCTTCACAAAAAAGTTATTCAAGAATATCTCTTTCTCCTATGTGCTTTCATCCCTAACCCTAACCCTAACCCTTCCGAAAGTCGGAGAAGCTCAAGGATGGTACTGATCGATGCGCGCAACCCCATTTAGTGGGGGTAGAGCCTACTTGCAAGTCTCTCCGACCTTCACAAAAAAAGTTATTCAAGAATATCTCCTCAGATTTGGGGGAATTTCGTCGGTCGACCTCTTCCGAAAGTCGTACAAGCTCGGGGATGGTACCAATCGATCCGCAGGACCCAAATTAGTCCAGATGCAACCACTTTCCAAGTCTCTCCGACCTTCACAAAAAAAGTTATTCAAGAATATCTCTTTCTCCTATGTGCTTTCATCCCTAACCCTAACCCTAACCCTTCCGAAAGTCGGAGAAGCTCAAGGATGGTACCGATCGATGCGCGCTACCCCATTTAGTGGGGGTAGAGCCTACTTGCAAGTCTCTCCGACCTTCACAAAAAAAGTTATTCAAGAATATCTCTTTCTCCTATGTGCTTTCATCCCTAACCCTAACCCTTCCGAAAGTCGGAGAAGCTCAAGGATGGTACCGATCGATGCGCGCTACCCCATTTAGTGGGGGTAGAGCCTACTTGCAAGTCTCTCCGACCTTCACAAAAAAAGTTATTCAAGAATATCTCCTCAGATTTGGGGGAATTTCGTCGGTCGACCTCTTCCGAAGGTCGTACAAGCTCGGGGATGGTACCAATCGATCCGCAGGACCCAAATTAGTCCAGATGCAACCACTTTCCAAGTCTCTCCGACCTTCACAAAAAAAGTTATTCAAGAATATCTCTTTCTCCTATGTGCTTTCATCCCTAACCCTAACCCTTCCGAAAGTCGGAGAAGCTCAAGGATGGTACCGATCGATGCGCGCTACCCCATTTAGTGGGGGTAGAGCCTACTTGCAAGTCTCTCCGACCTTCACAAAAAAAGTTATTCAAGAATATCTCTTTCTCCTATGTGCTTTCATCCCTAACCCTAACCCTAACCCTTCCGAAAGTCGGAGAAGCTCAAGGATGGTACCGATCGATGCGCGCTACCCCATTTAGTGGGGGTAGAGCCTACTTGCAAGTCTCTCCGACCTTCACAAAAAAAGTTATTCAAGAATATCTCTTTCTCCTATGTGCTTTCATCCCTAACCCTAACCCTAACCCTTCCGAAAGTCGGAGAAGCTCAAGGATAGTACCGATCGATGCGCGCTACCCCATTTAGTGGGGGTAGAGCCTACTTGCAAGTCTCTCCGACCTTCACAAAAAAAGTTATTCAAGAATATCTCTTTCTCCTATGTGCTTTCATCCCTAACCCTAACCCTAACCCTTCCGAAAGTCGGAGAAGCTCAAGGATGGTACTGATCGATGCGCGCAACCCCATTTAGTGGGGGTAGAGCCTACTTGCAAGTCTCTCCGACCTTCACAAAAAAAGTTATTCAAGAATATCTCTTTCTCCTATGTGCTTTCATCCCTAACCCTAACCCTAACCCTTCCGAAAGTCGGAGAAGCTCAAGGATGGTACCGATCGATGCGCGCTACCCCATTTAGTGGGGGTAGAGCCTACTTGCAAGTCTCTCCGACCTTCACAAAAAAAGTTATTCAAGAATATCTCTTTCTCCTATGTGCTTTCATCCCTAACCCTAACCCTAACCCTTCCGAAAGTCGGAGAAGCTCAAGGATAGTACCGATCGATGCGCGCTACCCCATTTAGTGGGGGTAGAGCCTACTTGCAAGTCTCTCCGACCTTCACAAAAAAAGTTATTCAAGAATATCTCTTTCTCCTATGTGCTTTCATCCCTAACCCTAACCCTAACCCTTCCGAAAGTCGGAGAAGCTCAAGGATGGTACTGATCGATGCGCGCAACCCCATTTAGTGGGGGTAGAGCCTACTTGCAAGTCTCTCCGACCTTCACAAAAAAAGTTATTCAAGAATATCTCCTCAGATTTGGGGGAATTTCGTCGGTCGACCTCTTCCGAAGGTCGTACAAGCTCGGGAATGGTACCAATCGATCCGCAGGACCCAAATTAGTCCAGATGCAACCACTTTCCAAGTCTCTCCGACCTTCACAAAAAAAGTTATTCAAGAATATCTCTTTCTCCTATGTGCTTTCATCCCTAACCCTAACCCTAACCCTTCCGAAAGTCGGAGAAGCTCAAGGATGGTACCGATCGATGCGCGCTACCCCATTTAGTGGGGGTAGAGCCTACTTGCAAGTCTCTCCGACCTTCACAAAAAAAGTTATTCAAGAATATCTCTTTCTCCTATGTGCTTTCATCCCTAACCCTAACCCTAACCCTTCCGAAAGTCGGAGAAGCTCAAGGATAGTACCGATCGATGCGCGCTACCCCATTTAGTGGGGGTAGAGCCTACTTGCAAGTCTCTCCGACCTTCACAAAAAAAGTTATTCAAGAATATCTCTTTCTCCTATGTGCTTTCATCCCTAACCCTAACCCTAACCCTTCCGAAAGTCGGAGAAGCTCAAGGATGGTACTGATCGATGCGCGCAACCCCATTTAGTGGGGGTAGAGCCTACTTGCAAGTCTCTCCGACCTTCACAAAAAAAGTTATTCAAGAATATCTCTTTCTCCTATGTGCTTTCATCCCTAACCCTAACCCTAACCCTTCCGAAAGTCGGAGAAGCTCAAGGATGGTACCGATCGATGCGCGCTACCCCATTTAGTGGGGGTAGAGCCTACTTGCAAGTCTCTCCGACCTTCACAAAAAAAGTTATTCAAGAATATCTCTTTCTCCTATGTGCTTTCATCCCTAACCCTAACCCTAACCCTTCCGAAAGTCGGAGAAGCTCAAGGATGGTACCGATCGATGCGCGCTACCCCATTTAGTGGGGGTAGAGCCTACTTGCAAGTCTCTCCGACCTTCACAAAAAAAGTTATTCAAGAATATCTCTTTCTCCTATGTGCTTTCATCCCTAACCCTAACCCTAACCCTTCCGAAAGTCGGAGAAGCTCAAGGATGGTACCGATCGATGCGCGCTACCCCATTTAGTGGGGGTAGAGCCTACTTGCAAGTCTCTCCGACCTTCACAAAAAAAGTTATTCAAGAATATCTCTTTCTCCTATGTGCTTTCATCCCTAACCCTAACCCTAACCCTTCCGAAAGTCGGAGAAGCTCAAGGATAGTACCGATCGATGCGCGCTACCCCATTTAGTGGGGGTAGAGCCTACTTGCAAGTCTCTCCGACCTTCACAAAAAAAGTTATTCAAGAATATCTCTTTCTCCTATGTGCTTTCATCCCTAACCCTAACCCTAACCCTTCCGAAAGTCGGAGAAGCTCAAGGATGGTACTGATCGATGCGCGCAACCCCATTTAGTGGGGGTAGAGCCTACTTGCAAGTCTCTCCGACCTTCACAAAAAAAGTTATTCAAGAATATCTCCTCAGATTTGGGGGAATTTCGTCGGTCGACCTCTTCCGAAGGTCGTACAAGCTCGGGGATGGTACCAATCGATCCGCAGGACCCAAATTAGTCCAGATGCAACCACTTTCCAAGTCTCTCCGACCTTCACAAAAAAAGTTATTCAAGAATATCTCTTTCTCCTATGTGCTTTCATCCCTAACCCTAACCCTAACCCTTCCGAAAGTCGGAGAAGCTCAAGGATGGTACCGATCGATGCGCGCTACCCCATTTAGTGGGGGTAAAGCCTACTTGCAAGTCTCTCCGACCTTCACAAAAAAAGTTATTCAAGAATATCTCTTTCTCCTATGTGCTTTCATCCCTAACCCTAACCCTAACCCTTCCGAAAGTCGGAGAAGCTCAAGGATGGTACCGATCGATGCGCGCTACCCCATTTAGTGGGGGTAGAGCCTACTTGCAAGTCTCTCCGACCTTCACAAAAAAAGTTATTCAAGAATATCTCCTCAGATTTGGGGGAATTTCGTCGGTCGACCTCTTCCGAAGGTCATACAAGCTCGGGGATGGTACCAATCGATCCGCAGGACCCAAATTAGTCCAGATGCAACCACTTTCCAAGTCTCTCCGACCTTCACAAAAAAAGTTATTCAAGAATATCTCTTTCTCCTATGTGCTTTCATCCCTAACCCTAACCCTAACCCTTCCGAAAGTCGGAGAAGCTCAAGGATGGTACTGATCGATGCGCGCTACCCCATTTAGTGGGGGTAGAGCCTACTTGCAAGTCTCTCCGACCTTCACAAAAAAAGTTATTCAAGAATATCTCTTTCTCCTATGTGCTTTCATCCCTAACCCTAACCCTAACCCTTCCGAAAGTCGGAGAAGCTCAAGGATGGTACCGATCGATGCGCGCTACCCCATTTAGTGGGGGTAGAGCCTACTTGCAAGTCTCTCCGACCTTCACAAAAAAAGTTATTCAAGAATATCTCTTTCTCCTATGTGCTTTCATCCCTAACCCTAACCCTAACCCTTCCGAAAGTCGGAGAAGCTCAAGGATGGTACCGATCGATGCGCGCTACCCCATTTAGTGGGGGTAGAGCCTACTTGCAAGTCTCTCCGACCTTCACAAAAAAAGTTATTCAAGAATATCTCTTTCTCCTATGTGCTTTCATCCCTAACCCTAACCCTAACCCTTCCGAAAGTCGGAGAAGCTCAAGGATGGTACTGATCGATGCGCGCAACCCCATTTAGTGGGGGTAGAGCCTACTTGCAAGTCTCTCCGACCTTCACAAAAAAAGTTATTCAAGAATATCTCCTCAGATTTGGGGGAATTTCGTCAGTCGACCTCTTCCGAAGGTCGTACAAGCTCGGGGATGGTACCAATCGATCCGCAGGACCCAAATTAGTCCAGATGCAACCACTTTCCAAGTCTCTCCGACCTTCACAAAAAAAGTTATTCAAGAATATCTCTTTCTCCTATGTGCTTTCATCCCTAACCCTAACCCTAACCCTTCCGAAAGTCGGAGAAGCTCAAGGATGGTACCGATCGATGCGCGCTACCCCATTTAGTGGGGGTAGAGCCTACTTGCAAGTCTCTCCGACCTTCACAAAAAAAGTTATTCAAGAATATCTCTTTCTCCTATGTGCTTTCATCCCTAACCCTAACCCTAACCCTTCCGAAAGTCGGAGAAGCTCAAGGATGGTACTGATCGATGCGCGCAACCCCATTTAGTGGGGGTAGAGCCTACTTGCAAGTCTCTCCGACCTTCACAAAAAAAGTTATTCAAGAATATCTCCTCAGATTTGGGGGAATTTCGTCGGTCGACCTCTTCCGAAGGTCGTACAAGCTCGGGGATGGTACCAATCGATTCGCAGGACCCAAATTAGTCCAGATGCAACCACTTTCCAAGTCTCTCCGACCTTCACAAAAAAAGTTATTCAAGAATATCTCTTTCTCCTATGTGCTTTCATCCCTAACCCTAACCCTAACCCTTCCGAAAGTCGGAGAAGCTCAAGGATGGTACCGATCGATGCGCGCTACCCCATTTAGTGGGGGTAGAGCCTACTTGCAAGTCTCTCCGACCTTCACAAAAAAAGTTATTCAAGAATATCTCTTTCTCCTATGTGCTTTCATCCCTAACCCTAACCCTAACCCTTCCAAAAGTCGGAGAAGCTCAAGGATGGTACCGATCGATGCGCGCTACCCCATTTAGTGGGGGTAGAGCCTACTTGCAAGTCTCTCCGACCTTCACAAAAAAAGTTATTCAAGAATATCTCCTCAGATTTGGGGGAATTTCGTCGGTCGACCTCTTCCGAAGGTCGTACAAGCTCGGGGATGGTACCAATCGATCCGCAGGACCCAAATTAATCCAGATGCAACCACTTTCCAAGTCTCTCCGACCTTCACAAAAAAAGTTATTCAAGAATATCTCTTTCTCCTATGTGCTTTCATCCCTAACCCTAACCCTAACCCTTCCGAAAGTCGGAGAAGCTCAAGGATGGTACCGATCGATGCGCGCTACCCCATTTAGTGGGGGTAGAGCCTACTTGCAAGTCTCTCCGACCTTCACAAAAAAAGTTATTCAAGAATATCTCTTTCTCCTATGTGCTTTCATCCCTAACCCTAACCCTAACCCTTCCGAAAGTCGGAGAAGCTCAAGGATGGTACCGATCGATGCGCGCTACCCCATTTAGTGGGGGTAGAGCCTACTTGCAAGTCTCTCCGACCTTCACAAAAAAAGTTATTCAAGAATATCTCCTCAGATTTGGGGGAATTTCGTCGGTCGACCTCTTTCGAAGGTCGTACAAGCTCGGGGATGGTACCAATCGATCCGCAGGACCCAAATTAGTCCAGATGCAACCACTTTCCAAGTCTCTCCGACCTTCACAAAAAAAGTTATTCAAGAATATCTCTTTCTCCTATGTGCTTTCATCCCTAACCCTAACCCTAACCCTTCCGAAAGTCGGAGAAGCTCAAGGATGGTACTGATCGATGCGCGCAACCCCATTTAGTGGGGGTAGAGCCTACTTGCAAGTCTCTCCGACCTTCACAAAAAAAGTTATTCAAGAATATCTCCTCAGATTTGGGGGAATTTCGTCGGTCGACCTCTTCCGAAAGTCGTACAAGCTCGGGGATGGTACCAATCGATCCGCAGGACCCAAATTAGTCCAGATGCAACCACTTTCCAAGTCTCTCCGACCTTCACAAAAAAAGTTATTCAAGAATATCTCTTTCTCCTATGTGCTTTCATCCCTAACCCTAACCCTAACCCTTCCGAAAGTCGGAGAAGCTCAAGGATGGTACCGATCGATGCGCGCTACCCCATTTAGTGGGGGTAGAGCCTACTTGCAAGTCTCTCCGACCTTCACAAAAAAAGTTATTCAAGAATATCTCCTCAGATTTGGGGGAATTTCGTCAGTCGACCTCTTCCGAAGGTCGTACAAGCTCGGGGATGGTACCAATCGATCCGCAGGACCCAAATTAGTCCAGATGCAACCACTTTCCAAGTCTCTCCGACCTTCACAAAAAAAGTTATTCAAGAATATCTCTTTCTCCTATGTGCTTTCATCCCTAACCCTAACCCTAACCCTTCCGAAAGTCGGAGAAGCTCAAGGATGGTACCGATCGATGCGCGCTACCCCATTTAGTGGGGGTAGAGCCTACTTGCAAGTCTCTCCGACCTTCACAAAAAAAGTTATTCAAGAATATCTCTTTCTCCTATGTGCTTTCATCCCTAACCCTAACCCTAACCCTTCCGAAAGTCGGAGAAGCTCAAGGATGGTACTGATCGATGCGCGCAACCCCATTTAGTGGGGGTAGAGCCTACTTGCAAGTCTCTCCGACCTTCACAAAAAAAGTTATTCAAGAATATCTCCTCAGATTTGGGGGAATTTCGTCGGTCGACCTCTTCCGAAGGTCGTACAAGCTCGGGGATGGTACCAATCGATTCGCAGGACCCAAATTAGTCCAGATGCAACCACTTTCCAAGTCTCTCCGACCTTCACAAAAAAAGTTATTCAAGAATATCTCTTTCTCCTATGTGCTTTCATCCCTAACCCTAACCCTAACCCTTCCGAAAGTCGGAGAAGCTCAAGGATGGTACCGATCGATGCGCGCTACCCCATTTAGTGGGGGTAGAGCCTACTTGCAAGTCTCTCCGACCTTCACAAAAAAAGTTATTCAAGAATATCTCTTTCTCCTATGTGCTTTCATCCCTAACCCTAACCCTAACCCTTCCAAAAGTCGGAGAAGCTCAAGGATGGTACCGATCGATGCGCGCTACCCCATTTAGTGGGGGTAGAGCCTACTTGCAAGTCTCTCCGACCTTCACAAAAAAAGTTATTCAAGAATATCTCCTCAGATTTGGGGGAATTTCGTCGGTCGACCTCTTCCGAAGGTCGTACAAGCTCGGGGATGGTACCAATCGATCCGCAGGACCCAAATTAGTCCAGATGCAACCACTTTCCAAGTCTCTCCGACCTTCACAAAAAAAGTTATTCAAGAATATCTCTTTCTCCTATGTGCTTTCATCCCTAACCCTAACCCTAACCCTTCCGAAAGTCGGAGAAGCTCAAGGATGGTACCGATCGATGCGCGCTACCCCATTTAGTGGGGGTAGAGCCTACTTGCAAGTCTCTCCGACCTTCACAAAAAAAGTTATTCAAGAATATCTCTTTCTCCTATGTGCTTTCATCCCTAACCCTAACCCTAACCCTTCCGAAAGTCGGAGAAGCTCAAGGATGGTACCGATCGATGCGCGCTACCCCATTTAGTGGGGGTAGAGCCTACTTGCAAGTCTCTCCGACCTTCACAAAAAAAGTTATTCAAGAATATCTCCTCAGATTTGGGGGAATTTCGTCGGTCGACCTCTTCCGAAGGTCGTACAAGCTCGGGGATGGTACCAATCGATCCGCAGGACCCAAATTAGTCCAGATGCAACCACTTTCCAAGTCTCTCCGACCTTCACAAAAAAAGTTATTCAAGAATATCTCTTTCTCCTATGTGCTTTCATCCCTAACCCTAACCCTAACCCTTCCGAAAGTCGGAGAAGCTCAAGGATGGTACTGATCGATGCGCGCAACCCCATTTAGTGGGGGTAGAGCCTACTTGCAAGTCTCTCCGACCTTCACAAAAAAAGTTATTCAAGAATATCTCCTCAGATTTGGGGGAATTTCGTCGGTCGACCTCTTCCGAAAGTCGTACAAGCTCGGGGATGGTACCAATCGATCCGCAGGACCCAAATTAGTCCAGATGCAACCACTTTCCAAGTCTCTCCGACCTTCACAAAAAAAGTTATTCAAGAATATCTCTTTCTCCTATGTGCTTTCATCCCTAACCCTAACCCTAACCCTTCCGAAAGTCGGAGAAGCTCAAGGATGGTACCGATCGATGCGCGCTACCCCATTTAGTGGGGGTAGAGCCTACTTGCAAGTCTCTCCGACCTTCACAAAAAAAGTTATTCAAGAATATCTCTTTCTCCTATGTGCTTTCATCCCTAACCCTAACCCTAACCCTTCCGAAAGTCGGAGAAGCTCAAGGATGGTACCGATCGATGCGCGCTACCCCATTTAGTGGGGGTAGAGCCTACTTGCAAGTCTCTCCGACCTTCACAAAAAAAGTTATTCAAGAATATCTCCTCAGATTTGGGGGAATTTCGTCGGTCGACCTCTTCCGAAGGTCGTACAAGCTCGGGGATGGTACCAATCGATCCGCAGGACCCAAATTAGTCCAGATGCAACCACTTTCCAAGTCTCTCCGACCTTCACAAAAAAAGTTATTCAAGAATATCTCTTTCTCCTATGTGCTTTCATCCCTAACCCTAACCCTTCCGAAAGTCGGAGAAGCTCAAGGATGGTACCGATCGATGCGCGCTACCCCATTTAGTGGGGGTAGAGCCTACTTGCAAGTCTCTCCGACCTTCACAAAAAAAGTTATTCAAGAATATCTCTTTCTCCTATGTGCTTTCATCCCTAACCCTAACCCTAACCCTTCCGAAAGTCGGAGAAGCTCAAGGATGGTACCGATCGATGCGCGCTACCCCATTTAGTGGGGGTAGAGCCTACTTGCAAGTCTCTCCGACCTTCACAAAAAAAGTTATTCAAGAATATCTCTTTCTCCTATGTGCTTTCATCCCTAACCCTAACCCTAACCCTTCCGAAAGTCGGAGAAGCTCAAGGATAGTACCGATCGATGCGCGCTACCCCATTTAGTGGGGGTAGAGCCTACTTGCAAGTCTCTCCGACCTTCACAAAAAAAGTTATTCAAGAATATCTCTTTCTCCTATGTGCTTTCATCCCTAACCCTAACCCTAACCCTTCCGAAAGTCGGAGAAGCTCAAGGATGGTACTGATCGATGCGCGCAACCCCATTTAGTGGGGGTAGAGCCTACTTGCAAGTCTCTCCGACCTTCACAAAAAAAGTTATTCAAGAATATCTCCTCAGATTTGGGGGAATTTCGTCGGTCGACCTCTTCCGAAGGTCGTACAAGCTCGGGAATGGTACCAATCGATCCGCAGGACCCAAATTAGTCCAGATGCAACCACTTTCCAAGTCTCTCCGACCTTCACAAAAAAAGTTATTCAAGAATATCTCTTTCTCCTATGTGCTTTCATCCCTAACCCTAACCCTTCCGAAAGTCGGAGAAGCTCAAGGATGGTACCGATCGATGCGCGCTACCCCATTTAGTGGGGGTAGAGCCTACTTGCAAGTCTCTCCGACCTTCACAAAAAAAGTTATTCAAGAATATCTCTTTCTCCTATGTGCTTTCATCCCTAACCCTAACCCTAACCCTTCCGAAAGTCGGAGAAGCTCAAGGATGGTACCGATCGATGCGCGCTACCCCATTTAGTGGGGGTAGAGCCTACTTGCAAGTCTCTCCGACCTTCACAAAAAAAGTTATTCAAGAATATCTCTTTCTCCTATGTGCTTTCATCCCTAACCCTAACCCTAACCCTTCCGAAAGTCGGAGAAGCTCAAGGATAGTACCGATCGATGCGCGCTACCCCATTTAGTGGGGGTAGAGCCTACTTGCAAGTCTCTCCGACCTTCACAAAAAAAGTTATTCAAGAATATCTCTTTCTCCTATGTGCTTTCATCCCTAACCCTAACCCTAACCCTTCCGAAAGTCGGAGAAGCTCAAGGATGGTACTGATCGATGCGCGCAACCCCATTTAGTGGGGGTAGAGCCTACTTGCAAGTCTCTCCGACCTTCACAAAAAAAGTTATTCAAGAATATCTCCTCAGATTTGGGGGAATTTCGTCGGTCGACCTCTTCCGAAGGTCGTACAAGCTCGGGGATGGTACCAATCGATCCGCAGGACCCAAATTAGTCCAGATGCAACCACTTTCCAAGTCTCTCCGACCTTCACAAAAAAAGTTATTCAAGAATATCTCTTTCTCCTATGTGCTTTCATCCCTAACCCTAACCCTAACCCTTCCGAAAGTCGGAGAAGCTCAAGGATGGTACCGATCGATGCGCGCTACCCCATTTAGTGGGGGTAAAGCCTACTTGCAAGTCTCTCCGACCTTCACAAAAAAAGTTATTCAAGAATATCTCTTTCTCCTATGTGCTTTCATCCCTAACCCTAACCCTAACCCTTCCGAAAGTCGGAGAAGCTCAAGGATGGTACCGATCGATGCGCGCTACCCCATTTAGTGGGGGTAGAGCCTACTTGCAAGTCTCTCCGACCTTCACAAAAAAAGTTATTCAAGAATATCTCCTCAGATTTGGGGGAATTTCGTCGGTCGACCTCTTCCGAAGGTCATACAAGCTCGGGGATGGTACCAATCGATCCGCAGGACCCAAATTAGTCCAGATGCAACCACTTTCCAAGTCTCTCCGACCTTCACAAAAAAAGTTATTCAAGAATATCTCTTTCTCCTATGTGCTTTCATCCCTAACCCTAACCCTAACCCTTCCGAAAGTCGGAGAAGCTCAAGGATGGTACCGATCGATGCGCGCTACCCCATTTAGTGGGGGTAGAGCCTACTTGCAAGTCTCTCCGACCTTCACAAAAAAAGTTATTCAAGAATATCTCTTTCTCCTATGTGCTTTCATCCCTAACCCTAACCCTAACCCTTCCGAAAGTCGGAGAAGCTCAAGGATGGTACCGATCGATGCGCGCTACCCCATTTAGTGGGGGTAGAGCCTACTTGCAAGTCTCTCCGACCTTCACAAAAAAAGTTATTCAAGAATATCTCTTTCTCCTATGTGCTTTCATCCCTAACCCTAACCCTAACCCTTCCGAAAGTCGGAGAAGCTCAAGGATGGTACCGATCGATGCGCGCTACCCCATTTAGTGGGGGTAGAGCCTACTTGCAAGTCTCTCCGACCTTCACAAAAAAAGTTATTCAAGAATATCTCTTTCTCCTATGTGCTTTCATCCCTAACCCTAACCCTAACCCTTCCGAAAGTCGGAGAAGCTCAAGGATGGTACTGATCGATGCGCGCAACCCCATTTAGTGGGGGTAGAGCCTACTTGCAAGTCTCTCCGACCTTCACAAAAAAAGTTATTCAAGAATATCTCCTCAGATTTGGGGGAATTTCGTCAGTCGACCTCTTCCGAAGGTCGTACAAGCTCGGGGATGGTACCAATCGATCCGCAGGACCCAAATTAGTCCAGATGCAACCACTTTCCAAGTCTCTCCGACCTTCACAAAAAAAGTTATTCAAGAATATCTCTTTCTCCTATGTGCTTTCATCCCTAACCCTAACCCTAACCCTTCCGAAAGTCGGAGAAGCTCAAGGATGGTACCGATCGATGCGCGCTACCCCATTTAGTGGGGGTAGAGCCTACTTGCAAGTCTCTCCGACCTTCACAAAAAAAGTTATTCAAGAATATCTCTTTCTCCTATGTGCTTTCATCCCTAACCCTAACCCTAACCCTTCCGAAAGTCGGAGAAGCTCAAGGATGGTACTGATCGATGCGCGCAACCCCATTTAGTGGGGGTAGAGCCTACTTGCAAGTCTCTCCGACCTTCACAAAAAAAGTTATTCAAGAATATCTCCTCAGATTTGGGGGAATTTCGTCGGTCGACCTCTTCCGAAGGTCGTACAAGCTCGGGGATGGTACCAATCGATTCGCAGGACCCAAATTAGTCCAGATGCAACCACTTTCCAAGTCTCTCCGACCTTCACAAAAAAAGTTATTCAAGAATATCTCTTTCTCCTATGTGCTTTCATCCCTAACCCTAACCCTAACCCTTCCGAAAGTCGGAGAAGCTCAAGGATGGTACCGATCGATGCGCGCTACCCCATTTAGTGGGGGTAGAGCCTACTTGCAAGTCTCTCCGACCTTCACAAAAAAAGTTATTCAAGAATATCTCTTTCTCCTATGTGCTTTCATCCCTAACCCTAACCCTAACCCTTCCAAAAGTCGGAGAAGCTCAAGGATGGTACCGATCGATGCGCGCTACCCCATTTAGTGGGGGTAGAGCCTACTTGCAAGTCTCTCCGACCTTCACAAAAAAAGTTATTCAAGAATATCTCCTCAGATTTGGGGGAATTTCGTCGGTCGACCTCTTCCGAAGGTCGTACAAGCTCGGGGATGGTACCAATCGATCCGCAGGACCCAAATTAGTCCAGATGCAACCACTTTCCAAGTCTCTCCGACCTTCACAAAAAAAGTTATTCAAGAATATCTCTTTCTCCTATGTGCTTTCATCCCTAACCCTAACCCTAACCCTTCCGAAAGTCGGAGAAGCTCAAGGATGGTACCGATCGATGCGCGCTACCCCATTTAGTGGGGGTAGAGCCTACTTGCAAGTCTCTCCGACCTTCACAAAAAAAGTTATTCAAGAATATCTCTTTCTCCTATGTGCTTTCATCCCTAACCCTAACCCTAACCCTTCCGAAAGTCGGAGAAGCTCAAGGATGGTACCGATCGATGCGCGCTACCCCATTTAGTGGGGGTAGAGCCTACTTGCAAGTCTCTCCGACCTTCACAAAAAAAGTTATTCAAGAATATCTCTTTCTCCTATGTGCTTTCATCCCTAACCCTAACCCTAACCCTTCTGAAAGTCGGAGAAGCTCAAGGATGGTACCGATCGATGCGCGCTACCCCATTTAGTGGGGGTAGAGCCTACTTGCAAGTCTCTCCGACCTTCACAAAAAAAGTTATTCAAGAATATCTCTTTCTCCTATGTGCTTTCATCCCTAACCCTAACCCTAACCCTTCCGAAAGTCGGAGAAGCTCAAGGATGGTACCGATCGATGCGCGCTACCCCATTTAGTGGGGGTAGAGTCTACTTGCAAGTCTCTCCGACCTTCACAAAAAAAGTTATTCAAGAATATCTCTTTCTCCTATGTGCTTTCATCCCTAACCCTAACCCTAACCCTTCCGAAAGTCGGAGAAGCTCAAGGATGGTACCGATCGATGCGCGCTACCCCATTTAGTGGGGGTAGAGCCTACTTGCAAGTCTCTCCGACCTTCACAAAAAAAGTTATTCAAGAATATCTCTTTCTCCTATGTGCTTTCATCCCTAACCCTAACCCTAACCCTTCCGAAAGTCGGAGAAGCTCAAGGATGGTACTGATCGATGCGCGCAACCCCATTTAGTGGGGGTAGAGCCTACTTGCAAGTCTCTCCGACCTTCACAAAAAAAGTTATTCAAGAATATCTCCTCAGATTTGGGGGAATTTCGTCGGTCGACCTCTTCCGAAGGTCGTACAAGCTCGGGGATGGTACCAATCGATCCGCAGGACCCAAATTAGTCCAGATGCAACCACTTTCCAAGTCTCTCCGACCTTCACAAAAAAAGTTATTCAAGAATATCTCTTTCTCCTATGTGCTTTCATCCCTAACCCTAACCCTAACCCTTCCGAAAGTCGGAGAAGCTCAAGGATGGTACCGATCGATGCGCGCTACCCCATTTAGTGGGGGTAGAGCCTACTTGCAAGTCTCTCCGACCTTCACAAAAAAAGTTATTCAAGAATATCTCTTTCTCCTATGTGCTTTCATCCCTAACCCTAACCCTAACCCTTCCGAAAGTCGGAGAAGCTCAAGGATGGTACCGATCGATGCGCGCTACCCCATTTAGTGGGGGTAGAGCCTACTTGCAAGTCTCTCCGACCTTCACAAAAAAAGTTATTCAAGAATATCTCCTCAGATTTGGGGGAATTTCGTCGGTCGACCTCTTCCGAAGGTCGTACAAGCTCGGGGATGGTACCAATCGATCCGCAGGACCCAAATTAGTCCAGATGCAACCACTTTCCAAGTCTCTCCGACCTTCACAAAAAAAGTTATTCAAGAATATCTCTTTCTCCTATGTGCTTTCATCCCTAACCCTAACCCTAACCCTTCCGAAAGTCGGAGAAGCTCAAGGATGGTACTGATCGATGCGCGCAACCCCATTTAGTGGGGGTAGAGCCTACTTGCAAGTCTCTCCGACCTTCACAAAAAAAGTTATTCAAGAATATCTCCTCAGATTTGGGGGAATTTCGTCGGTCGACCTCTTCCGAAAGTCGTACAAGCTCGGGGATGGTACCAATCGATCCGCAGGACCCGAATTAGTCCAGATGCAACCACTTTCCAAGTCTCTCCGACCTTCACAAAAAAAGTTATTCAAGAATATCTCTTTCTCCTATGTGCTTTCATCCCTAACCCTAACCCTAACCCTTCCGAAAGTCGGAGAAGCTCAAGGATGGTACCGATCGATGCGCGCTACCCCATTTAGTGGGGGTAGAGCCTACTTGCAAGTCTCTCCGACCTTCACAAAAAAAGTTATTCAAGAATATCTCTTTCTCCTATGTGCTTTCATCCCTAACCCTAACCCTAACCCTTCCGAAAGTCGGAGAAGCTCAAGGATGGTACCGATCGATGCGCGCTACCCCATTTAGTGGGGGTAGAGCCTACTTGCAAGTCTCTCCGACCTTCACAAAAAAAGTTATTCAAGAATATCTCCTCAGATTTGGGGGAATTTCGTCGGTCGACCTCTTCCGAAGGTCGTACAAGCTCGGGGATGGTACCAATCGATCCGCAGGACCCAAATTAGTCCAGATGCAACCACTTTCCAAGTCTCTCCGACCTTCACAAAAAAAGTTATTCAAGAATATCTCTTTCTCCTATGTGCTTTCATCCCTAACCCTAACCCTTCCGAAAGTCGGAGAAGCTCAAGGATGGTACCGATCGATGCGCGCTACCCCATTTAGTGGGGGTAGAGCCTACTTGCAAGTCTCTCCGACCTTCACAAAAAAAGTTATTCAAGAATATCTCTTTCTCCTATGTGCTTTCATCCCTAACCCTAACCCTAACCCTTCCGAAAGTCGGAGAAGCTCAAGGATGGTACCGATCGATGCGCGCTACCCCATTTAGTGGGGGTAGAGCCTACTTGCAAGTCTCTCCGACCTTCACAAAAAAAGTTATTCAAGAATATCTCTTTCTCCTATGTGCTTTCATCCCTAACCCTAACCCTAACCCTTCCGAAAGTCGGAGAAGCTCAAGGATAGTACCGATCGATGCGCGCTACCCCATTTAGTGGGGGTAGAGCCTACTTGCAAGTCTCTCCGACCTTCACAAAAAAAGTTATTCAAGAATATCTCTTTCTCCTATGTGCTTTCATCCCTAACCCTAACCCTAACCCTTCCGAAAGTCGGAGAAGCTCAAGGATGGTACTGATCGATGCGCGCAACCCCATTTAGTGGGGGTAGAGCCTACTTGCAAGTCTCTCCGACCTTCACAAAAAAAGTTATTCAAGAATATCTCCTCAGATTTGGGGGAATTTCGTCGGTCGACCTCTTCCGAAGGTCGTACAAGCTCGGGAATGGTACCAATCGATCCGCAGGACCCAAATTAGTCCAGATGCAACCACTTTCCAAGTCTCTCCGACCTTCACAAAAAAAGTTATTCAAGAATATCTCTTTCTCCTATGTGCTTTCATCCCTAACCCTAACCCTTCCGAAAGTCGGAGAAGCTCAAGGATGGTACCGATCGATGCGCGCTACCCCATTTAGTGGGGGTAGAGCCTACTTGCAAGTCTCTCCGACCTTCACAAAAAAAGTTATTCAAGAATATTTCTTTCTCCTATGTGCTTTCATCCCTAACCCTAACCCTAACCCTTCCGAAAGTCGGAGAAGCTCAAGGATGGTACCGATCGATGCGCGCTACCCCATTTAGTGGGGGTAGAGCCTACTTGCAAGTCTCTCCGACCTTCACAAAAAAAGTTATTCAAGAATATCTCTTTCTCCTATGTGCTTTCATCCCTAACCCTAACCCTAACCCTTCCGAAAGTCGGAGAAGCTCAAGGATAGTACCGATCGATGCGCGCTACCCCATTTAGTGGGGGTAGAGCCTACTTGCAAGTCTCTCCGACCTTCACAAAAAAAGTTATTCAAGAATATCTCTTTCTCCTATGTGCTTTCATCCCTAACCCTAACCCTAACCCTTCCGAAAGTCGGAGAAGCTCAAGGATGGTACTGATCGATGCGCGCAACCCCATTTAGTGGGGGTAGAGCCTACTTGCAAGTCTCTCCGACCTTCACAAAAAAAGTTATTCAAGAATATCTCCTCAGATTTGGGGGAATTTCGTCGGTCGACCTCTTCCGAAGGTCGTACAAGCTCGGGAATGGTACCAATCGATCCGCAGGACCCAAATTAGTCCAGATGCAACCACTTTCCAAGTCTCTCCGACCTTCACAAAAAAAGTTATTCAAGAATATCTCTTTCTCCTATGTGCTTTCATCCCTAACCCTAACCCTAACCCTTCCGAAAGTCGGAGAAGCTCAAGGATGGTACCGATCGATGCGCGCTACCCCATTTAGTGGGGGTAGAGCCTACTTGCAAGTCTCTCCGACCTTCACAAAAAAAGTTATTCAAGAATATCTCTTTCTCCTATGTGCTTTCATCCCTAACCCTAACCCTAACCCTTCCGAAAGTCGGAGAAGCTCAAGGATGGTACCGATCGATGCGCGCTACCCCATTTAGTGGGGGTAGAGCCTACTTGCAAGTCTCTCCGACCTTCACAAAAAAAGTTATTCAAGAATATCTCCTCAGATTTGGGGGAATTTCGTCGGTCGACCTCTTCCGAAGGTCGTACAAGCTCGGGGATGGTACCAATCGATCTGCAGGACCCAAATTAGTCCAGATGCAACCACTTTTCAAGTCTCTCCGACCTTCACAAAAAAAGTTATTCAAGAATATCTCTTTCTCCTATGTGCTTTCATCCCTAACCCTAACCCTTCCGAAAGTCGGAGAAGCTCAAGGATGGTACCGATCGATGCGCGCTACCCCATTTAGTGGGGGTAGAGCCTACTTGCAAGTCTCTCCGACCTTCACAAAAAAAGTTATTCAAGAATATCTCTTTCTCCTATGTGCTTTCATCCCTAACCCTAACCCTAACCCTTCCGAAAGTCGGAGAAGCTCAAGGATGGTACCGATCGATGCGCGCTACCCCATTTAGTGGGGGTAGAGCCTACTTGCAAGTCTCTCCGACCTTCACAAAAAAAGTTATTCAAGAATATCTCTTTCTCCTATGTGCTTTCATCCCTAACCCTAACCCTAACCCTTCCGAAAGTCGGAGAAGCTCAAGGATGGTACCGATCGATGCGCGCTACCCCATTTAGTGGGGGTAGAGCCTACTTGCAAGTCTCTCCGACCTTCACAAAAAAAGTTATTCAAGAATATCTCTTTCTCCTATGTGCTTTCATCCCTAACCCTAACCCTAACCCTTCCGAAAGTCGGAGAAGCTCAAGGATGGTACCGATCGATGCGCGCTACCCCATTTAGTGGGGGTAGAGCCTACTTGCAAGTCTCTCCGACCTTCACAAAAAAAGTTATTCAAGAATATCTCCTCAGATTTGGGGGAATTTCGTCGGTCGACCTCTTCCAAAGGTCGTACAAGCTCGGGGATGGTACCAATCGATCTGCAGGACCCAAATTAGTCCAGATGCAACCACTTTTCAAGTCTCTCCGACCTTCACAAAAAAAGTTATTCAAGAATATCTCTTTCTCCTATGTGCTTTCATCCCTAACCCTAACCCTTCCGAAAGTCGGAGAAGCTCAAGGATGGTACCGATCGATGCGCGCTACCCCATTTAGTGGGGGTAGAGCCTACTTGCAAGTCTCTCCGACCTTCACAAAAAAAGTTATTCAAGAATATCTCTTTCTCCTATGTGCTTTCATCCCTAACCCTAACCCTAACCCTTCCGAAAGTCGGAGAAGCTCAAGGATGGTACCGATCGATGCGCGCTACCCCATTTAGTGGGGGTAGAGCCTACTTGCAAGTCTCTCCGACCTTCACAAAAAAAGTTATTCAAGAATATCTCTTTCTCCTATGTGCTTTCATCCCTAACCCTAACCCTAACCCTTCCGAAAGTCGGAGAAGCTCAAGGATGGTACCGATCGATGCGCGCTACCCCATTTAGTGGGGGTAGAGCCTACTTGCAAGTCTCTCCGACCTTCACAAAAAAAGTTATTCAAGAATATCTCCTCAGATTTGGGGGAATTTCGTCGGTCGACCTCTTCCGAAGGTCGTACAAGCTCGGGGATGGTACCAATCGATCCGCAGGACCCAAATTAGTCCAGATGCAACCACTTTCCAAGTCTCTCCGACCTTCACAAAAAAAGTTATTCAAGAATATCTCTTTCTCCTATGTGCTTAAAAGTTATTCAAGAATATCTCTTTCTCCTATGTGCTTTCATCCCTAACCCTAACCCTTCCGAAAGTCGGAGAAGCTCAAGGATGGTACCGATCGATGCGCGCTACCCCATTTAGTGGGGGTAGAGCCTACTTGCAAGTCTCTCCGACCTTCACAAAAAAAGTTATTCAAGAATATCTCTTTCTCCTATGTGCTTTCATCCCTAACCCTAACCCTAACCCTTCCGAAAGTCGGAGAAGCTCAAGGATGGTACCGATCGATGCGCGCTACCCCATTTAGTGGGGGTAGAGCCTACTTGCAAGTCTCTCCGACCTTCACAAAAAAAGTTATTCAAGAATATCTCTTTCTCCTATGTGCTTTCATCCCTAACCCTAACCCTAACCCTTGCGAAAGTCGGAGAAGCTCAAGGATAGTACCGATCGATGCGCGCTACCCCATTTAGTGGGGGTAGAGCCTACTTGCAAGTCTCTCCGACCTTCACAAAAAAAGTTATTCAAGAATATCTCTTTCTCCTATGTGCTTTCATCCCTAACCCTAACCCTAACCCTTCCGAAAGTCGGAGAAGCTCAAGGATGGTACTGATCGATGCGCGCAACCCCATTTAGTGGGGGTAGAGCCTACTTGCAAGTCTCTCCGACCTTCACAAAAAAAGTTATTCAAGAATATCTCCTCAGATTTGGGGGAATTTCGTCGGTCGACCTCTTCCGAAGGTCGTACAAGCTCGGGAATGGTACCAATCGATCCGCAGGACCCAAATTAGTCCAGATGCAACCACTTTCCAAGTCTCTCCGACCTTCACAAAAAAAGTTATTCAAGAATATCTCTTTCTCCTATGTGCTTTCATCCCTAACCCTAACCCTTCCGAAAGTCGGAGAAGCTCAAGGATGGTACCGATCGATGCGCGCTACCCCATTTAGTGGGGGTAGAGCCTACTTGCAAGTCTCTCCGACCTTCACAAAAAAAGTTATTCAAGAATATCTCTTTCTCCTATGTGCTTTCATCCCTAACCCTAACCCTAACCCTTCCGAAAGTCGGAGAAGCTCAACGATGGTACCGATCGATGCGCTCTCTCCGACCTTCACAAAAAAAGTATTCAAGAATATCTCTTTCTCCTATGTGCTTTCATCCCTAACCCTAACCCTAACCCTTCCGAAAGTCGGAGAAGCTCAAGGATAGTACCGATCGATGCGCGCTACCCCATTTAGTGGGGATAGAGCCTACTTGCAAGTCTCTCCGACCTTCACAAAAAAAGTTATTCAAGAATATCTCTTTCTCCTATGTGCTTTCATCCCTAACCCTAACCCTAACCCTTCCGAAAGTCGGAGAAGCTCAAGGATGGTACTGATCGATGCGCGCAACCCCATTTAGTGGGGGTAGAGCCTACTTGCAAGTCTCTCCGACCTTCACAAAAAAAGTTATTCAAGAATATCTCCTCAGATTTGGGGGAATTTCGTCGGTCGACCTCTTCCGAAGGTCGTACAAGCTCGGGAATGGTACCAATCGATCCGCAGGACCCAAATTAGTCCAGATGCAACCACTTTCCAAGTCTCTCCGACCTTCACAAAAAAAGTTATTCAAGAATATCTCTTTCTCCTATGTGCTTTCATCCCTAACCCTAACCCTAACCCTTCCGAAAGTCGGAGAAGCTCAAGGATGGTACCGATCGATGCGCGCTACCCCATTTAGTGGGGGTAGAGCCTACTTGCAAGTCTCTCCGACCTTCACAAAAAAAGTTATTCAAGAATATCTCTTTCTCCTATGTGCTTTCATCCCTAACCCTAACCCTAACCCTTCCGAAAGTCGGAGAAGCTCAAGGATGGTACCGATCGATGCGCGCTACCCCATTTAGTGGGGGTAGAGCCTACTTGCAAGTCTCTCCGACCTTCACAAAAAAAGTTATTCAAGAATATCTCCTCAGATTTGGGGGAATTTCGTCGGTCGACCTCTTCCGAAGGTCGTACAAGCTCGGGGATGGTACCAATCGATCTGCAGGACCCAAATTAGTCCAGATGCAACCACTTTTCAAGTCTCTCCGACCTTCACAAAAAAAGTTATTCAAGAATATCTCTTTCTCCTATGTGCTTTCATCCCTAACCCTAACCCTTCCGAAAGTCGGAGAAGCTCAAGGATGGTACCGATCGATGCGCGCTACCCCATTTAGTGGGGGTAGAGCCTACTTGCAAGTCTCTCCGACCTTCACAAAAAAAGTTATTCAAGAATATCTCTTTCTCCTATGTGCTTTCATCCCTAACCCTAACCCTAACCCTTCCAAAAGTCGGAGAAGCTCAAGGATGGTACCGATCGATGCGCGCTACCCCATTTAGTGGGGGTAGAGCCTACTTGCAAGTCTCTCCGACCTTCACAAAAAAAGTTATTCAAGAATATCTCTTTCTCCTATGTGCTTTCATCCCTAACCCTAACCCTAACCCTTCCGAAAGTCGGAGAAGCTCAAGGATGGTACCGATCGATGCGCGCTACCCCATTTAGTGGGGGTAGAGCCTACTTGCAAGTCTCTCCGACCTTCACAAAAAAAGTTATTCAAGAATATCTCTTTCTCCTATGTGCTTTCATCCCTAACCCTAACCCTTCCGAAAGTCGGAGAAGCTCAAGGATGGTACTGATCGATGCGCGCAACCCCATTTAGTGGGGGTAGAGCCTACTTGCAAGTCTCTCCGACCTTCACAAAAAAAGTTATTCAAGAATATCTCCTCAGATTTGGGGGAATTTCGTCGGTCGACCTCTTCCGAAGGTCGTACAAGCTCGGGGATGGTACCAATCGATCTGCAGGACCCAAATTAGTCCAGATGCAACCACTTTTCAAGTCTCTCCGACCTTCACAAAAAAAGTTATTCAAGAATATCTCTTTCTCCTATGTGCTTTCATCCCTAACCCTAACCCTTCCGAAAGTCGGAGAAGCTCAAGGATGGTACCGATCGATGCGCGCTACCCCATTTAGTGGGGGTAGAGCCTACTTGCAAGTCTCTCCGACCTTCACAAAAAAAGTTATTCAAGAATATCTCTTTCTCCTATGTGCTTTCATCCCTAACCCTAACCC
The DNA here is from genome assembly GCF_963576545.1 of Limanda limanda. Classification (NCBI taxonomy): domain Eukaryota; kingdom Metazoa; phylum Chordata; class Actinopteri; order Pleuronectiformes; family Pleuronectidae; genus Limanda; species Limanda limanda. The sequence goes on from NW_026870427.1 coordinate 22,100, forward strand.
TAACCCTTCCGAAAGTCGGAGAAGCTCAAGGATGGTACCGATCGATGCGCGCTACCCCATTTAGTGGGGGTAGAGCCTACTTGCAAGTCTCTCCGACCTTCACAAAAAAAGTTATTCAAGAATATCTCTTTCTCCTATGTGCTTTCATCCCTAACCCTAACCCTAACCCTTCCGAAAGTCGGAGAAGCTCAAGGATGGTACCGATCGATGCGCGCTACCCCATTTAGTGGGGGTAGAGCCTACTTGCAAGTCTCTCCGACCTTCACAAAAAAAGTTATTCAAGAATATCTCCTCAGATTTGGGGGAATTTCGTCGGTCGACCTCTTCCGAAGGTCGTACAAGCTCGGGGATGGTACCAATCGATCCGCAGGACCCAAATTAGTCCAGATGCAACCACTTTCCAAGTCTCTCCGACCTTCACAAAAAAAGTTATTCAAGAATATCTCTTTCTCCTATGTGCTTTCATCCCTAACCCTAACCCTTCCGAAAGTCGGAGAAGCTCAAGGATGGTACCGATCGATGCGCGCTACCCCATTTAGTGGGGGTAGAGCCTACTTGCAAGTCTCTCCGACCTTCACAAAAAAAGTTATTCAAGAATATCTCTTTCTCCTATGTGCTTTCATCCCTAACCCTAACCCTAACCCTTCCGAAAGTCGGAGAAGCTCAAGGATGGTACCGATCGATGCGCGCTACCCCATTTAGTGGGGGTAGAGCCTACTTGCAAGTCTCTCCGACCTTCACAAAAAAAGTTATTCAAGAATATCTCTTTCTCCTATGTGCTTTCATCCCTAACCCTAACCCTAACCCTTGCGAAAGTCGGAGAAGCTCAAGGATAGTACCGATCGATGCGCGCTACCCCATTTAGTGGGGGTAGAGCCTACTTGCAAGTCTCTCCGACCTTCACAAAAAAAGTTATTCAAGAATATCTCTTTCTCCTATGTGCTTTCATCCCTAACCCTAACCCTTCCGAAAGTCGGAGAAGCTCAAGGATGGTACTGATCGATGCGCGCAACCCCATTTAGTGGGGGTAGAGCCTACTTGCAAGTCTCTCCGACCTTCACAAAAAAAGTTATTCAAGAATATCTCCTCAGATTTGGGGGAATTTCGTCGGTCGACCTCTTCCGAAGGTCGTACAAGCTCGGGAATGGTACCAATCGATCCGCAGGACCCAAATTAGTCCAGATGCAACCACTTTCCAAGTCTCTCCGACCTTCACAAAAAAAGTTATTCAAGAATATCTCTTTCTCCTATGTGCTTTCATCCCTAACCCTAACCCTTCCGAAAGTCGGAGAAGCTCAAGGATGGTACCGATCGATGCGCGCTACCCCATTTAGTGGGGGTAGAGCCTACTTGCAAGTCTCTCCGACCTTCACAAAAAAAGTTATTCAAGAATATCTCTTTCTCCTATGTGCTTTCATCCCTAACCCTAACCCTAACCCTTCCGAAAGTCGGAGAAGCTCAACGATGGTACCGATCGATGCGCGCTACCCCATTTAGTGGGGGTAGAGCCTACTTGCAAGTCTCTCCGACCTTCACAAAAAAAGTTATTCAAGAATATCTCTTTCTCCTATGTGCTTTCATCCCTAACCCTAACCCTAACCCTTCCGAAAGTCGGAGAAGCTCAAGGATAGTACCGATCGATGCGCGCTACCCCATTTAGTGGGGGTAGAGCCTACTTGCAAGTCTCTCCGACCTTCACAAAAAAAGTTATTCAAGAATATCTCTTTCTCCTATGTGCTTTCATCCCTAACCCTAACCCTAACCCTTCCGAAAGTCGGAGAAGCTCAAGGATGGTACTGATCGATGCGCGCAACCCCATTTAGTGGGGGTAGAGCCTACTTGCAAGTCTCTCCGACCTTCACAAAAAAAGTTATTCAAGAATATCTCCTCAGATTTGGGGGAATTTCGTCGGTCGACCTCTTCCGAAGGTCGTACAAGCTCGGGAATGGTACCAATCGATCCGCAGGACCCAAATTAGTCCAGATGCAACCACTTTCCAAGTCTCTCCGACCTTCACAAAAAAATTTATTCAAGAATATCTCTTTCTCCTATGTGCTTTCATCCCTAACCCTAACCCTAACCCTTCCGAAAGTCGGAGAAGCTCAAGGATGGTACCGATCGATGCGCGCTACCCCATTTAGTGGGGGTAGAGCCTACTTGCAAGTCTCTCCGACCTTCACAAAAAAAGTTATTCAAGAATATCTCTTTCTCCTATGTGCTTTCATCCCTAACCCTAACCCTAACCCTTCCGAAAGTCGGAGAAGCTCAAGGATGGTACCGATCGATGCGCGCTACCCCATTTAGTGGGGGTAGAGCCTACTTGCAAGTCTCTCCGACCTTCACAAAAAAAGTTATTCAAGAATATCTCTTTCTCCTATGTGCTTTCATCCCTAACCCTAACCCTAACCCTTCCGAAAGTCGGAGAAGCTCAAGGATAGTACCGATCGATGCGCGCTACCCCATTTAGTGGGGGTAGAGCCTACTTGCAAGTCTCTCCGACCTTCACAAAAAAAGTTATTCAAGAATATCTCTTTCTCCTATGTGCTTTCATCCCTAACCCTAACCCTAACCCTTCCGAAAGTCGGAGAAGCTCAAGGATGGTACTGATCGATGCGCGCAACCCCATTTAGTGGGGGTAGAGCCTACTTGCAAGTCTCTCCGACCTTCACAAAAAAAGTTATTCAAGAATATCTCCTCAGATTTGGGGGAATTTCGTCGGTCGACCTCTTCCGAAGGTCGTACAAGCTCGGGAATGGTACCAATCGATCCGCAGGACCCAAATTAGTCCAGATGCAACCACTTTCCAAGTCTCTCCGACCTTCACAAAAAAAGTTATTCAAGAATATCTCTTTCTCCTATGTGCTTTCATCCCTAACCCTAACCCTAACCCTTCCGAAAGTCGGAGAAGCTCAAGGATGGTACCGATCGATGCGCGCTACCCCATTTAGTGGGGGTAGAGCCTACTTGCAAGTCTCTCCGACCTTCACAAAAAAAGTTATTCAAGAATATCTCTTTCTCCTATGTGCTTTCATCCCTAACCCTAACCCTAACCCTTCCGAAAGTCGGAGAAGCTCAAGGATGGTACCGATCGATGCGCGCTACCCCATTTAGTGGGGGTAGAGCCTACTTGCAAGTCTCTCCGACCTTCACAAAAAAAGTTATTCAAGAATATCTCCTCAGATTTGGGGGAATTTCGTCAGTCGACCTCTTCCGAAGGTCGTACAAGCTCGGGGATGGTACCAATCGATCTGCAGGACCCAAATTAGTCCAGATGCAACCACTTTTCAAGTCTCTCCGACCTTCACAAAAAAAGTTATTCAAGAATATCTCTTTCTCCTATGTGCTTTCATCCCTAACCCTAACCCTTCCGAAAGTCGGAGAAGCTCAAGGATGGTACCGATCGATGCGCGCTACCCCATTTAGTGGGGGTAGAGCCTACTTGCAAGTCTCTCCGACCTTCACAAAAAAAGTTATTCAAGAATATCTCTTTCTCCTATGTGCTTTCATCCCTAACCCTAACCCTAACCCTTCCAAAAGTCGGAGAAGCTCAAGGATGGTACCGATCGATGCGCGCTACCCCATTTAGTGGGGGTAGAGCCTACTTGCAAGTCTCTCCGACCTTCACAAAAAAAGTTATTCAAGAATATCTCTTTCTCCTATGTGCTTTCATCCCTAACCCTAACCCTAACCCTTCCGAAAGTCGGAGAAGCTCAAGGATGGTACCGATCGATGCGCGCTACCCCATTTAGTGGGGGTAGAGCCTACTTGCAAGTCTCTCCGACCTTCACAAAAAAAGTTATTCAAGAATATCTCTTTCTCCTATGTGCTTTCATCCCTAACCCTAACCCTTCCGAAAGTCGGAGAAGCTCAAGGATGGTACTGATCGATGCGCGCAACCCCATTTAGTGGGGGTAGAGCCTACTTGCAAGTCTCTCCGACCTTCACAAAAAAAGTTATTCAAGAATATCTCCTCAGATTTGGGGGAATTTCGTCGGTCGACCTCTTCCGAAGGTCGTACAAGCTCGGGGATGGTACCAATCGATCCGCAGGCCCCAAATTAGTCCAGATGCAACCAATTTCCAAGTCTCTCCGACCTTCACAAAAAAAGTTATTCAAGAATATCTCTTTCTCCTATGTGCTTTCATCCCTAACCCTAACCCTAACCCTTCCGAAAGTCGGAGAAGCTCAAGGATGGTACTGATCGATGCGCGCAACCCCATTTAGTGGGGGTAGAGCCTACTTGCAAGTCTCTCCGACCTTCACAAAAAAAGTTATTCAAGAATATCTCCTCAGATTTGGGGGAATTTCGTCGGTCGACCTCTTCCGAAGGTCGTACAAGCTCGGGGATGGTACCAATCGATCCGCAGGACCCAAATTAGTCCAGATGCAACCACTTTCCAAGTCTCTCCGACCTTCACAAAAAAAGTTATTCAAGAATATCTCTTTCTCCTATGTGCTTTCATCCCTAACCCTAACCCTAACCCTTCCGAAAGTCGGAGAAGCTCAAGGATGGTACCGATCGATGCGCGCTACCCCATTTAGTGGGGGTAGAGCCTACTTGCAAGTCTCTCCGACCTTCACAAAAAAAGTTATTCAAGAATATCTCTTTCTCCTATGTGCTTTCATCCCTAACCCTAACCCTAACCCTTCCGAAAGTCGGAGAAGCTCAAGGATGGTACCGATCGATGCGCGCTACCCCATTTAGTGGGGGTAGAGCCTACTTGCAAGTCTCTCCGACCTTCACAAAAAAAGTTATTCAAGAATATCTCCTCAGATTTGGGGGAATTTCGTCGGTCGACCTCTTCCGAAGGTCGTACAAGCTCGGGGATGGTACCAATCGATCCGCAGGACCCAAATTAGTCCAGATGCAACCACTTTCCAAGTCTCTCCGACCTTCACAAAAAAAGTTATTCAAGAATATCTCTTTCTCCTATGTGCTTTCATCCCTAACCCTAACCCTTCCGAAAGTCGGAGAAGCTCAAGGATGGTACCGATCGATGCGCGCTACCCCATTTAGTGGGGGTAGAGCCTACTTGCAAGTCTCTCCGACCTTCACAAAAAAAGTTATTCAAGAATATCTCTTTCTCCTATGTGCTTTCATCCCTAACCCTAACCCTAACCCTTCCGAAAGTCGGAGAAGCTCAAGGATGGTACCGATCGATGCGCGCTACCCCATTTAGTGGGGGTAGAGCCTACTTGCAAGTCTCTCCGACCTTCACAAAAAAAGTTATTCAAGAATATCTCTTTCTCCTATGTGCTTTCATCCCTAACCCTAACCCTAACCCTTCCGAAAGTCGGAGAAGCTCAAGGATAGTACCGATCGATGCGCGCTACCCCATTTAGTGGGGGTAGAGCCTACTTGCAAGTCTCTCCGACCTTCACAAAAAAAGTTATTCAAGAATATCTCTTTCTCCTATGTGCTTTCATCCCTAACCCTAACCCTAACCCTTCCGAAAGTCGGAGAAGCTCAAGGATGGTACTGATCGATGCGCGCAACCCCATTTAGTGGGGGTAGAGCCTACTTGCAAGTCTCTCCGACCTTCACAAAAAAAGTTATTCAAGAATATCTCCTCAGATTTGGGGGAATTTCGTCGGTCGACCTCTTCCGAAGGTCGTACAAGCTCGGGAATGGTACCAATCGATCCGCAGGACCCAAATTAGTCCAGATGCAACCACTTTCCAAGTCTCTCCGACCTTCACAAAAAAAGTTATTCAAGAATATCTCTTTCTCCTATGTGCTTTCATCCCTAACCCTAACCCTTCCGAAAGTCGGAGAAGCTCAAGGATGGAACCGATCGATGCGCGCTACCCCATTTAGTGGGGGTAGAGCCTACTTGCAAGTCTCTCCGACCTTCACAAAAAAAGTTATTCAAGAATATCTCTTTCTCCTATGTGCTTTCATCCCTAACCCTAACCCTAACCCTTCCGAAAGTCGGAGAAGCTCAACGATGGTACCGATCGATGCGCGCTACCCCATTTAGTGGGGGTAGAGCCTACTTGCAAGTCTCTCCGACCTTCACAAAAAAAGTTATTCAAGAATATCTCTTTCTCCTATGTGCTTTCATCCCTAACCCTAACCCTAACCCTTCCGAAAGTCGGAGAAGCTCAAGGATAGTACCGATCGATGCGCGCTACCCCATTTAGTGGGGGTAGAGCCTACTTGCAAGTCTCTCCGACCTTCACAAAAAAAGTTATTCAAGAATATCTCTTTCTCCTATGTGCTTTCATCCCTAACCCTAACCCTAACCCTTCCGAAAGTCGGAGAAGCTCAAGGATGGTACTGATCGATGCGCGCAACCCCATTTAGTGGGGGTAGAGCCTACTTGCAAGTCTCTCCGACCTTCACAAAAAAAGTTATTCAAGAATATCTCCTCAGATTTGGGGGAATTTCGTCGGTCGACCTCTTCCGAAGGTCGTACAAGCTCGGGAATGGTACCAATCGATCCGCAGGACCCAAATTAGTCCAGATGCAACCACTTTCCAAGTCTCTCCGACCTTCACAAAAAAAGTTATTCAAGAATATCTCTTTCTCCTATGTGCTTTCATCCCTAACCCTAACCCTAACCCTTCCGAAAGTCGGAGAAGCTCAAGGATGGTACCGATCGATGCGCGCTACCCCATTTAGTGGGGGTAGAGCCTACTTGCAAGTCTCTCCGACCTTCACAAAAAAAGTTATTCAAGAATATCTCTTTCTCCTATGTGCTTTCATCCCTAACCCTAACCCTAACCCTTCCGAAAGTCGGAGAAGCTCAAGGATGGTACCGATCGATGCGCGCTACCCCATTTAGTGGGGGTAGAGCCTACTTGCAAGTCTCTCCGACCTTCACAAAAAAAGTTATTCAAGAATATCTCCTCAGATTTGGGGGAATTTCGTCGGTCGACCTCTTCCGAAGGTCGTACAAGCTCGGGGATGGTACCAATCGATCTGCAGGACCCAAATTAGTCCAGATGCAACCACTTTTCAAGTCTCTCCGACCTTCACAAAAAAAGTTATTCAAGAATATCTCTTTCTCCTATGTGCTTTCATCCCTAACCCTAACCCTTCCGAAAGTCGGAGAAGCTCAAGGATGGTACCGATCGATGCGCGCTACCCCATTTAGTGGGGGTAGAGCCTACTTGCAAGTCTCTCCGACCTTCACAAAAAAAGTTATTCAAGAATATCTCTTTCTCCTATGTGCTTTCATCCCTAACCCTAACCCTAACCCTTCCAAAAGTCGGAGAAGCTCAAGGATGGTACCGATCGATGCGTGCTACCCCATTTAGTGGGGGTAGAGCCTACTTGCAAGTCTCTCCGACCTTCACAAAAAAAGTTATTCAAGAATATCTCTTTCTCCTATGTGCTTTCATCCCTAACCCTAACCCTAACCCTTCCGAAAGTCGGAGAAGCTCAAGGATGGTACCGATCGATGCGCGCTACCCCATTTAGTGGGGGTAGAGCCTACTTGCAAGTCTCTCCGACCTTCACAAAAAAAGTTATTCAAGAATATCTCTTTCTCCTATGTGCTTTCATCCCTAACCCTAACCCTAACCCTTCCGAAAGTCGGAGAAGCTCAAGGATGGTACTGATCGATGCGCGCAACCCCATTTAGTGGGGGTAGAGCCTACTTGCAAGTCTCTCCGACCTTCACAAAAAAAGTTATTCAAGAATATCTCCTCAGATTTGGGGGAATTTCGTCGGTCGACCTCTTCCGAAGGTCGTACAAGCTCGGGGATGGTACCAATCGATCTGCAGGACCCAAATTAGTCCAGATGCAACCACTTTCCAAGTCTCTCCGACCTTCACAAAAAAAGTTATTCAAGAATATCTCTTTCTCCTATGTGCTTTCATCCCTAACCCTAACCCTAACCCTTCCGAAAGTCGGAGAAGCTCAAGGATGGTACCGATCGATGCGCGCTACCCCATTTAGTGGGGGTAGAGCCTACTTGCAAGTCTCTCCGACCTTCACAAAAAAAGTTATTCAAGAATATCTCTTTCTCCTATGTGCTTTCATCCCTAACCCTAACCCTTCCGAAAGTCGGAGAAGCTCAAGGATGGTACCGATCGATGCGCGCTACCCCATTTAGTGGGGGTAGAGCCTACTTGCAAGTCTCTCCGACCTTCACAAAAAAAGTTATTCAAGAATATCTCTTTCTCCTATGTGCTTTCATCCCTAACCCTAACCCTAACCCTTCCGAAAGTCGGAGAAGCTCAAGGATGGTACCGATCGATGCGCGCTACCCCATTTAGTGGGGGTAGAGCCTACTTGCAAGTCTCTCCGACCTTCACAAAAAAAGTTATTCAAGAATATCTCTTTCTCCTATGTGCTTTCATCCCTAACCCTAACCCTAACCCTTCCGAAAGTCGGAGAAGCTCAAGGATGGTACCGATCGATGCGCGCTACCCCATTTAGTGGGGGTAGAGCCTACTTGCAAGTCTCTCCGACCTTCACAAAAAAAGTTATTCAAGAATATCTCTTTCTCCTATGTGCTTTCATCCCTAACCCTAACCCTAACCCTTCCGAAAGTCGGAGAAGCTCAAGGATGGTACCGATCGATGCGCGCTACCCCATTTAGTGGGGGTAGAGCCTACTTGCAAGTCTCTCCGACCTTCACAAAAAAAGTTATTCAAGAATATCTCTTTCTCCTATGTGCTTTCATCCCTAACCCTAACCCTAACCCTTCCGAAAGTCGGAGAAGCTCAAGGATGGTACCGATCGATGCGCGCTACCCCATTTAGTGGGGGTAGAGCCTACTTGCAAGTCTCTCCGACCTTCACAAAAAAAGTTATTCAAGAATATCTCTTTCTCCTATGTGCTTTCATCCCTAACCCTAACCCTAACCCTTCCGAAAGTCGGAGAAGCTCAAGGATGGTACCGATCGATGCGCGCTACCCCATTTAGTGGGGGTAGAGCCTACTTGCAAGTCTCTCCGACCTTCACAAAAAAAGTTATTCAAGAATATCTCTTTCTCCTATGTGCTTTCATCCCTAACCCTAACCCTAACCCTTGCGAAAGTCGGAGAAGCTCAAGGATGGTACTGATCGATGCGCGCAACCCCATTTAGTGGGGGTAGAGCCTACTTGCAAGTCTCTCCGACCTTCACAAAAAAAGTTATTCAAGAATATCTCCTCAGATTTGGGGGAATTTCGTCGGTCGACCTCTTCCGAAGGTCGTACAAGCTCGGGGATGGTACCAATCGATCCGCAGGACCCAAATTAGTCCAGATGCAACCACTTTCCAAGTCTCTCCGACCTTCACAAAAAAAGTTATTCAAGAATATCTCTTTCTCCTATGTGCTTTCATCCCTAACCCTAACCCTTCCGAAAGTCGGAGAAGCTCAAGGATGGTACCGATCGATGCGCGCTACCCCATTTAGTGGGGGTAGAGCCTACTTGCAAGTCTCTCCGACCTTCACAAAAAAAGTTATTCAAGAATATCTCTTTCTCCTATGTGCTTTCATCCCTAACCCTAACCCTAACCCTTCCAAAAGTCGGAGAAGCTCAAGGATGGTACCGATCGATGCGCGCTACCCCATTTAGTGGGGGTAGAGCCTACTTGCAAGTCTCTCCGACCTTCACAAAAAAAGTTATTCAAGAATATCTCTTTCTCCTATGTGCTTTCATCCCTAACCCTAACCCTAACCCTTCCGAAAGTCGGAGAAGCTCAAGGATGGTACCGATCGATGCGCGCTACCCCATTTAGTGGGGGTAGAGCCTACTTGCAAGTCTCTCCGACCTTCACAAAAAAAGTTATTCAAGAATATCTCTTTCTCCTATGTGCTTTCATCCCTAACCCTAACCCTAACCCTTCCGAAAGTCGGAGAAGCTCAAGGATGGTACTGATCGATGAGCGCAACCCCATTTAGTGGGGGTAGAGCCTACTTGCAAGTCTCTCCGACCTTCACAAAAAAAGTTATTCAAGAATATCTCCTCAGATTTGGGGGAATTTCGTCGGTCGACCTCTTCCGAAGGTCGTACAAGCTCGGGGATGGTACCAATCGATCCGCAGGACCCAAATTAGTCCAGATGCAACCACTTTCCAAGTCTCTCCGACCTTCACAAAAAAAGTTATTCAAGAATATCTCTTTCTCCTATGTGCTTTCATCCCTAACCCTAACCCTAACCCTTCCGAAAGTCGGAGAAGCTCAAGGATGGTACCGATCGATGCGCGCTACCCCATTTAGTGGGGGTAGAGCCTACTTGCAAGTCTCTCCGACCTTCACAAAAAAAGTTATTCAAGAATATCTCTTTCTCCTATGTGCTTTCATCCCTAACCCTAACCCTAACCCTTCCGAAAGTCGGAGAAGCTCAAGGATGGTACCGATCGATGCGCGCTACCCCATTTAGTGGGGGTAGAGCCTACTTGCAAGTCTCTCCGACCTTCACAAAAAAAGTTATTCAAGAATATCTCTTTCTCCTATGTGCTTTCATCCCTAACCCTAACCCTAACCCTTCCGAAAGTCGGAGAAGCTCAAGGATGGTACCGATCGATGCGCGCTACCCCATTTAGTGGGGGTAGAGCCTACTTGCAAGTCTCTCCGACCTTCACAAAAAAAGTTATTCAAGAATATCTCTTTCTCCTATGTGCTTTCATCCCTAACCCTAACCCTAACCCTTCCGAAAGTCGGAGAAGCTCAAGGATGGTACCGATCGATGCGCGCTACCCCATTTAGTGGTAGAGCCTACTTGCAAAGTCTCTCCGACCTTCACAAAAAAAGTTATTCAAGAATATCTCTTTCTCCTATGTGCTTTCATCCCTAACCCTAACCCTAACCCTTCCGAAAGTCGGAGAAGCTCAAGGATGGTACCGATCGATGCGCGCTACCCCATTTAGTGGGGGTAGAGCCTACTTGCAAGTCTCTCCGACCTTCACAAAAAAAGTTATTCAAGAATATCTCTTTCTCCTATGTGCTTTCATCCCTAACCCTAACCCTAACCCTTCCGAAAGTCGGAGAAGCTCAAGGATGGTACCGATCGATGCGCGCTACCCCATTTAGTGGGGGTAGAGCCTACTTGCAAGTCTCTCCGACCTTCACAAAAAAAGTTATTCAAGAATATCTCTTTCTCCTATGTGCTTTCATCCCTAACCCTAACCCTAACCCTTCCGAAAGTCGGAGAAGCTCAAGGATGGTACCGATCGATGCGCGCTACCCCATTTAGTGGGGAGTAGAGCCTACTTGCAAGTCTCTCCGACCTTCACAAAAAAAGTTATTCAAGAATATCTCTTTCTCCTATGTGCTTTCATCCCTAACCCTAACCCTAACCCTTCCGAAAGTCGGAGAAGCTCAAGGATGGTACTGATCGATGCGCGCAACCCCATTTAGTGGGGGTAGAGCCTACTTGCAAGTCTCTCCGACCTTCACAAAAAAAGTTATTCAAGAATATCTCCTCAGATTTGGGGGAATTTCGTCGGTCGACCTCTTCCGAAGGTCGTACAAGCTCGGGGATGGTACCAATCGATCCGCAGGACCCAAATTAGTCCAGATGCAACCACTTTCCAAGTCTCTCCGACCTTCACAAAAAAAGTTATTCAGAATATCTCTTTCTCCTATGTGCTTTCATCCCCTAACCCTAACCCTTCCCGAAAGTCGGAGAAGCTCAAGGATGGTACCGATCGATGCGCGTTACCCCATTTAGTGGGGGTAGAGCCTACTTGCAAGTCTCTCCGACCTTCACAAAAAAAGTTATTCAAGAATATCTCTTTCTCCTATGTGCTTTCATCCCTAACCCTAACCCTAACCCTTCCGAAAGTCGGAGAAGCTCAAGGATGGTACCGATCGATGCGCGCTACCCCATTTAGTGGGGGTAGAGCCTACTTGCAAGTCTCTCCGACCTTCACAAAAAAAGTTATTCAAGAATATCTCTTTCTCCTATGTGCTTTCATCCCTAACCCTAACCCTAACCCTTCCGAAAGTCGGAGAAGCTCAAGGATGGTACCGATCGATGCGCGCTACCCCATTTAGTGGGGGTAGAGCCTACTTGCAAGTCTCTCCGACCTTCACAAAAAAAGTTATTCAAGAATATCTCTTTCTCCTATGTGCTTTCATCCCCTAACCCTAACCCTAACCCTTCCGAAAGTCGGAGAAGCTCAAGGATGGTACCGATCGATGCGCGCTACCCCATTTAGTGGGGGTAGAGCCTACTTGCAAGTCTCTCCGACCTTCACAAAAAAAGTTATTCAAGAATATCTCTTTCTCCTATGTGCTTTCATCCCTAACCCTAACCCTAACCCTTCCGAAAGTCGGAGAAGCTCAAGGATGGTACTGATCGATGCGCGCAACCCCATTTAGTGGGGGTAGAGCCTACTTGCAAGTCTCTCCGACCTTCACAAAAAAAGTTATTCAAGAATATCTCTCAGATTTGGGGGAATTTTCGTCAGTCGACCTCTTCCGAAGTCGTACAAGCTCGGGGATGGTACCAATCGATCCGCAGGACCCAAATTAGTCCAGATGCAACCACTTCCAAGTCTCTCCGACCTTCACAAAAAAAGTTATTCAAGAATATCTCTTTCTCCTATGTGCTTTCATCCCTAACCCTAACCCTAACCCTTCCGAAAGTCGGAGAAGCTCAAGGATGGTACCGATCGATGCGCGCTACCCCATTTAGTGGGGGTAGAGCCTACTTGCAAGTCTCTCCGACCTTCACAAAAAAAGTTATTCAAGAATATCTCTTTCTCCTATGTGCTTTCATCCCTAACCCTAACCCTAACCCTTCCGAAAGTCGGAGAAGCTCAAGGATGGTACTGATCGATGCGCGCAACCCCATTTAGTGGGGGTAGAGCCTACTTGCAAGTCTCTCCGACCTTCACAAAAAAAGTTATTCAAGAATATCTCCTCAGATTTGGGGGAATTTCGTCGGTCGACCTCTTCCGAAGGTCGTACAAGCTCGGGGATGGTACCAATCGATCCGCAGGACCCAAATTAGTCCAGATGCAACACTTTCCAAGTCTCTCCGACCTTCACAAAAAAAGTTATTCAAGAATATCTCTTTCTCCTATGTGCTTTCATCCTAACCCTAACCCTAACCCTTCCGAAAGTCGGAGAAGCTCAAGGATGGTACCGATCGATGCGCGCTACCCCATTTAGTGGGGGTAGAGCCTACTTGCAAGTCTCTCCGACCTTCACAAAAAAAGTTATTCAAGAATATCTCTTTCTCCTATGTGCTTTCATCCCTAACCCTAACCCTAACCCTTCGAAAGTCGGAGAAGCTCAAGGATGGTACCGATCGATGCGCGCTACCCCATTTAGTGGGGGTAGAGCCTACTTGCAAGTCTCTCCGACCTTCACAAAAAAAGTTATTCAAGAATATCTCCTCAGATTTGGGGGAATTTCGTCGGTCGAACCCTAACCTTCCGAAGGTCGTACAAGCTCGGGGATGGTACCAATCGATCCGCAGGACCCAAATTAGTCCAGATGCAACCACTTTCCAAGTCTCTCCGACCTTCACAAAAAAAGTTATTCAAGAATATCTCTTTCTCCTATGTGCTTTCATCCCTAACCCTAACCCTAACCCTTCCGAAAGTCGGAGAAGCTCAAGGATGGTACCGATCGATGCGCGCTACCCCATTTAGTGGGGTAGAGCCTACTTGCAAGTCTCTCCGACCTTCACAAAAAAAGTTATTCAAGAATATCTCTTTCTCCTATGTGCTTTCATCCCTAACCCTAACCCTAACCCTTCCGAAAGTCGGAGAAGCTCAAGGATGGTACCGATCGATGCGCGCTACCCCATTTAGTGGGGGTAGAGCCTACTTGCAAGTCTCTCCGACCTTCACAAAAAAAGTTATTCAAGAATATCTCTTTCTCCTATGTGCTTTCATCCCTAACCCTAACCCTTCCGAAAGTCGGAGAAGCTCAAGGATGGTACCGATCGATGCGCGCTACCCCATTTAGTGGGGGTAGAGCCTACTTGCAAGTCTCTCCGACCTTCACAAAAAAAGTTATTCAAGAATATCTCTTTCTCCTATGTGCTTTCATCCCTAACCCTAACCCTAACCCTTCCGAAAGTCGGAGAAGCTCAAGGATGGTACCGATCGATGCGCGCTACCCCATTTAGTGGGGGTAGAGCCTACTTGCAAGTCTCTCCGACCTTCACAAAAAAAGTTATTCAAGAATATCTCTTTCTCCTATGTGCTTTCATCCCTAACCCTAACCCTAACCCTTCCGAAAGTCGGAGAAGCTCAAGGATGGTACCGATCGATGTGCGCTACCCCATTTAGTGGGGGTAGAGCCTACTTGCAAGTCTCTCCGACCTTCACAAAAAAAGTTATTCAAGAATATCTCTTTCTCCTATGTGCTTTCATCCCTAACCCTAACCCTAACCCTTCCGAAAGTCGGAGAAGCTCAAGGATGGTACTGATCGATGCGCGCAACCCCATTTAGTGGGGGTAGAGCCTACTTGCAAGTCTCTCCGACCTTCACAAAAAAAGTTATTCAAGAATATCTCCTCAGATTTGGGGGAATTTCGTCGGTCGACCTCTTCCGAAGGTCGTACAAGCTCGGGGATGGTACCAATCGATCCGCAGGACCCAAATTAGTCCAGATGCAACCACTTTCCAAGTCTCTCCGACCTTCACAAAAAAAGTTATTCAAGAATATCTCTTTCTCCTATGTGCTTTCATCCCTAACCCTAACCCTAACCCTTCCGAAAGTCGGAGAAGCTCAAGGATGGTACCGATCGATGCGCGCTACCCCATTTAGTGGGGGTAGAGCCTACTTGCAAGTCTCTCCGACCTTCACAAAAAAAGTTATTCAAGAATATCTCTTTCTCCTATGTGCTTTCATCCCTAACCCTAACCCTAACCCTTCCGAAAGTCGGAGAAGCTCAAGGATGGTACCGATCGATGCGCGCTACCCCATTTAGTGGGGGTAGAGCCTACTTGCAAGTCTCTCCGACCTTCACAAAAAAAGTTATTCAAGAATATCTCCTCAGATTTGGGGGAATTTCGTCGGTCGACCTCTTCCGAAGGTCGTACAAGCTCGGGGATGGTACCAATCGATCCGCAGGACCCAAATTAGTCCAGATGCAACCACTTTCCAAGTCTCTCCGACCTTCACAAAAAAAGTTATTCAAGAATATCTCTTTCTCCTATGTGCTTTCATCCCTAACCCTAACCCTAACCCTTCCGAAAGTCGGAGAAGCTCAAGGATGGTACTGATCGATGCGCGCAACCCCATTTAGTGGGGGTAGAGCCTACTTGCAAGTCTCTCCGACCTTCACAAAAAAAGTTATTCAAGAATATCTCCTCAGATTTGGGGGAATTTCGTCGGTCGACCTCTTCCGAAGGTCTCACAAGCTCGGGGATGGTACCAATCGATCCGCAGGACCCAAATTAGTCCAGATGCAACCACTTTCCAAGTCTCTCCGACCTTCACAAAAAAAGTTATTCAAGAATATCTCTTTCTCCTATGTGCTTTCATCCCTAACCCTAACCCTAACCCTTCCGAAAGTCGGAGAAGCTCAAGGATGGTACCGATCGATGCGCGCTACCCCATTTAGTGGGGGTAGAGCCTACTTGCAAGTCTCTCCGACCTTCACAAAAAAAGTTATTCAAGAATATCTCTTTCTCCTATGTGCTTTCATCCCTAACCCTAACCCTAACCCTTCCGAAAGTCGGAGAAGCTCAAGGATGGTACCGATCGATGCGCGCTACCCCATTTAGTGGGGGTAGAGCCTACTTGCAAGTCTCTCCGACCTTCACAAAAAAAGTTATTCAAGAATATCTCCTCAGATTTGGGGGAATTTCGTCGGTCGACCTCTTCCGAAGGTCGTACAAGCTCGGGGATGGTACCAATCGATCCGCAGGACCCAAATTAGTCCAGATGCAACCACTTTCCAAGTCTCTCCGACCTTCACAAAAAAAGTTATTCAAGAATATCTCTTTCTCCTATGTGCTTTCATCCCTAACCCTAACCCTTCCGAAAGTCGGAGAAGCTCAAGGATGGTACCGATCGATGCGCGCTACCCCATTTAGTGGGGGTAGAGCCTACTTGCAAGTCTCTCCGACCTTCACAAAAAAAGTTATTCAAGAATATCTCTTTCTCCTATGTGCTTTCATCCCTAACCCTAACCCTAACCCTTCCGAAAGTCGGAGAAGCTCAAGGATGGTACCGATCGATGCGCGCTACCCCATTTAGTGGGGGTAGAGCCTACTTGCAAGTCTCTCCGACCTTCACAAAAAAAGTTATTCAAGAATATCTCTTTCTCCTATGTGCTTTCATCCCTAACCCTAACCCTAACCCTTCCGAAAGTCGGAGAAGCTCAAGGATAGTACCGATCGATGCGCGCTACCCCATTTAGTGGGGGTAGAGCCTACTTGCAAGTCTCTCCGACCTTCACAAAAAAAGTTATTCAAGAATATCTCTTTCTCCTATGTGCTTTCATCCCTAACCCTAACCCTAACCCTTCCGAAAGTCGGAGAAGCTCAAGGATGGTACTGATCGATGCGCGCAACCCCATTTAGTGGGGGTAGAGCCTACTTGCAAGTCTCTCCGACCTTCACAAAAAAAGTTATTCAAGAATATCTCCTCAGATTTGGGGGAATTTCGTCGGTCGACCTCTTCCGAAGGTCGTACAAGCTCGGGAATGGTACCAATCGATCCGCAGGACCCAAATTAGTCCAGATGCAACCACTTTCCAAGTCTCTCCGACCTTCACAAAAAAAGTTATTCAAGAATATCTCTTTCTCCTATGTGCTTTCATCCCTAACCCTAACCCTAACCCTTCCGAAAGTCGGAGAAGCTCAAGGATGGTACCGATCGATGCGCGCTACCCCATTTAGTGGGGGTAGAGCCTACTTGCAAGTCTCTCCGACCTTCACAAAAAAAGTTATTCAAGAATATCTCCTCAGATTTGGGGGAATTTCGTCGGTCGACCTCTTCCGAAGGTCGTACAAGCTCGGGGATGGTACCAATCGATCTGCAGGACCCAAATTAGTCCAGATGCAACCACTTTTCAAGTCTCTCCGACCTTCACAAAAAAAGTTATTCAAGAATATCTCTTTCTCCTATGTGCTTTCATCCCTAACCCTAACCCTTCCGAAAGTCGGAGAAGCTCAAGGATGGTACCGATCGATGCGCGCTACCCCATTTAGTGGGGGCAGAGCCTACTTGCAAGTCTCTCCGACCTTCACAAAAAAAGTTATTCAAGAATATCTCTTTCTCCTATGTGCTTTCATCCCTAACCCTAACCCTAACCCTTCCAAAAGTCGGAGAAGCTCAAGGATGGTACCGATCGATGCGCGCTACCCCATTTAGTGGGGGTAGAGCCTACTTGCAAGTCTCTCCGACCTTCACAAAAAAAGTTATTCAAGAATATCTCTTTCTCCTATGTGCTTTCATCCCTAACCCTAACCCTAACCCTTCCGAAAGTCGGAGAAGCTCAAGGATGGTACCGATCGATGCGCGCTACCCCATTTAGTGGGGGTAGAGCCTACTTGCAAGTCTCTCCGACCTTTCACAAAAAAAGTTATTCAAGAATATCTCTTTCTCCTATGTGCTTTCATCCCTAACCCTAACCCTAACCCTTCCGAAAGTCGGAGAAGCTCAAGGATGGTACTGATCGATGCGCGCAACCCCATTTAGTGGGGGTAGAGCCTACTTGCAAGTCTCTCCGACCTTCACAAAAAAAGTTATTCAAGAATATCTCCTCAGATTTGGGGGAATTTCGTCGGTCGACCTCTTCCGAAGGTCGTACAAGCTCGGGGATGGTACCAATCGATCCGCAGGACCCAAATTAGTCCAGATGCAACCACTTTTCAAGTCTCTCCGACCTTCACAAAAAAAGTTATTCAAGAATATCTCTTTCTCCTATGTGCTTTCATCCCTAACCCTAACCCTAACCCTTCCGAAAGTCGGAGAAGCTCAAGGATGGTACCGATCGATGCGCGCTACCCCATTTAGTGGGGGTAGAGCCTACTTGCAAGTCTCTCCGACCTTCACAAAAAAAGTTATTCAAGAATATCTCTTTCTCCTATGTGCTTTCATCCCTAACCCTAACCATAACCCTTCCGAAAGTCGGAGAAGCTCAAGGATGGTACCGATCGATGCGCGCTACCCCATTTAGTGGGGGTAGAGCCTACTTGCAAGTCTCTCCGACCTTCACAAAAAAAGTTATTCAAGAATATCTCTTTCTCCTATGTGCTTTCATCCCTAACCCTAACCCTTCCGAAAGTCGGAGAAGCTCAAGGATGGTACCGATCGATGCGCGCTACCCCATTTAGTGGGGGTAGAGCCTACTTGCAAGTCTCTCCGACCTTCACAAAAAAAGTTATTCAAGAATATCTCTTTCTCCTATGTGCTTTCATCCCTAACCCTAACCCTAACCCTTCCGAAAGTCGGAGAAGCTCAAGGATGGTACCGATCGATGCGCGCTACCCCATTTAGTGGGGGTAGAGCCTACTTGCAAGTCTCTCCGACCTTCACAAAAAAAGTTATTCAAGAATATCTCTTTCTCCTATGTGCTTTCATCCCTAACCCTAACCCTAACCCTTCCGAAAGTCGGAGAAGCTCAAGGATGGTACCGATCGAAGCGCGCTACCCCATTTAGTGGGGGTAGAGCCTACTTGCAAGTCTCTCCGACCTTCACAAAAAAAGTTATTCAAGAATATCTCTTTCTCCTATGTGCTTTCATCCCTAACCCTAACCCTAACCCTTCCGAAAGTCGGAGAAGCTCAAGGATGGTACCGATCGATGCGCGCTACCCCATTTAGTGGGGGTAGAGCCTACTTGCAAGTCTCTCCGACCTTCACAAAAAAAGTTATTCAAGAATATCTCTTTCTCCTATGTGCTTTCATCCCTAACCCTAACCCTAACCCTTCCGAAAGTCGGAGAAGCTCAAGGATGGTACTGATCGATGCGCGCAACCCCATTTAGTGGGGGTAGAGCCTACTTGCAAGTCTCTCCGACCTTCACAAAAAAAGTTATTCAAGAATATCTCCTCAGATTTGGGGGAATTTCGTCGGTCGACCTCTTCCGAAGGTCGTACAAGCTCGGGGATGGTACCAATCGATCCGCAGGACCCAAATTAGTCCAGATGCAACCACTTTCCAAGTCTCTCCAACCTTCACAAAAAAAGTTATTCAAGAATATCTCTTTCTCCTATGTGCTTTCATCCCTAACCCTAACCCTTCCGAAAGTCGGAGAAGCTCAAGGATGGTACCGATCGATGCGCGCTACCCCATTTAGTGGGGGTAGAGCCTACTTGCAAGTCTCTCCGACCTTCACAAAAAAAGTTATTCAAGAATATCTCTTTCTCCTATGTGCTTTCATCCCTAACCCTAACCCTAACCCTTCCGAAAGTCGGAGAAGCTCAAGGATGGTACCGATCGATGCGCGCTACCCCATTTAGTGGGGGTAGAGCCTACTTGCAAGTCTCTCCGACCTTCACAAAAAAAGTTATTCAAGAATATCTCTTTCTCCTATGTGCTTTCATCCCTAACCCTAACCCTAACCCTTCCGAAAGTCGGAGAAGCTCAAGGATGGTACCGATCGATGCGCGCTACCCCATTTAGTGGGGGTAGAGCCTACTTGCAAGTCTCTCCGACCTTCACAAAAAAAGTTATTCAAGAATATCTCTTTCTCCTATGTGCTTTCATCCCTAACCCTAACCCTAACCCTTCCGAAAGTCGGAGAAGCTCAAGGATGGTACCGATCGATGCGCGCTACCCCATTTAGTGGGGGTAGAGCCTACTTGCAAGTCTCTCCGACCTTCACAAAAAAAGTTATTCAAGAATATCTCTTTCTCCTATGTGCTTTCATCCCTAACCCTAACCCTTCCGAAAGTCGGAGAAGCTCAAGGATGGTACCGATCGATGCGCGCTACCCCATTTAGTGGGGGTAGAGCCTACTTGCAAGTCTCTCCGACCTTCACAAAAAAAGTTATTCAAGAATATCTCTTTCTCCTATGTGCTTTCATCCCTAACCCTAACCCTAACCCTTCCGAAAGTCGGAGAAGCTCAAGGATGGTACCGATCGATGCGCGCTACCCCATTTAGTGGGGGTAGAGCCTACTTGCAAGTCTCTCCGACCTTCACAAAAAAAGTTATTCAAGAATATCTCTTTCTCCTATGTGCTTTCATCCCTAACCCTAACCCTAACCCTTCCGAAAGTCGGAGAAGCTCAAGGATGGTACTGATCGATGCGCGCAACCCCATTTAGTGGGGGTAGAGCCTACTTGCAAGTCTCTCCGACCTTCACAAAAAAAGTTATTCAAGAATATCTCCTCAGATTTGGGGGAATTTCGTCGGTCGACCTCTTCCGAAGGTCGTACAAGCTCGGGGATGGTACCAATCGATCCGCAGGACCCAAATTAGTCCAGATGCAACCACTTTCCAAGTCTCTCCGACCTTCACAAAAAAAGTTATTCAAGAATATCTCTTTCTCCTATGTGCTTTCATCCCTAACCCTAACCCTTCCGAAAGTCGGAGAAGCTCAAGGATGGTACCGATCGATGCGCGCTACCCCATTTAGTGGGGGTAGAGCCTACTTGCAAGTCTCTCCGACCTTCACAAAAAAAGTTATTCAAGAATATCTCTTTCTCCTATGTGCTTTCATCCCTAACCCTAACCCTAACCCTTCCGAAAGTCGGAGAAGCTCAAGGATGGTACCGATCGATGCGCGCTACCCCATTTAGTGGGGGTAGAGCCTACTTGCAAGTCTCTCCGACCTTCACAAAAAAAGTTATTCAAGAATATCTCTTTCTCCTATGTGCTTTCATCCCTAACCCTAACCCTAACCCTTCCGAAAGTCGGAGAAGCTCAAGGATGGTACCGATCGATGTGCGCTACCCCATTTAGTGGGGGTAGAGCCTACTTGCAAGTCTCTCCGACCTTCACAAAAAAAGTTATTCAAGAATATCTCTTTCTCCTATGTGCTTTCATCCCTAACCCTAACCCTAACCCTTCCGAAAGTCGGAGAAGCTCAAGGATGGTACTGATCGATGCGCGCAACCCCATTTAGTGGGGGTAGAGCCTACTTGCAAGTCTCTCCGACCTTCACAAAAAAAGTTATTCAAGAATATCTCCTCAGATTTGGGGGAATTTCGTCGGTCGACCTCTTCCGAAGGTCGTACAAGCTCGGGGATGGTACCAATCGATCCGCAGGACCCAAATTAGTCCAGATGCAACCACTTTCCAAGTCTCTCCGACCTTCACAAAAAAAGTTATTCAAGAATATCTCTTTCTCCTATGTGCTTTCATCCCTAACCCTAACCCTAACCCTTCCGAAAGTCGGAGAAGCTCAAGGATGGTACCGATCGATGCGCGCTACCCCATTTAGTGGGGGTAGAGCCTACTTGCAAGTCTCTCCGACCTTCACAAAAAAAGTTATTCAAGAATATCTCTTTCTCCTATGTGCTTTCATCCCTAACCCTAACCCTAACCCTTCCGAAAGTCGGAGAAGCTCAAGGATGGTACCGATCGATGCGCGCTACCCCATTTAGTGGGGGTAGAGCCTACTTGCAAGTCTCTCCGACCTTCACAAAAAAAGTTATTCAAGAATATCTCCTCAGATTTGGGGGAATTTCGTCGGTCGACCTCTTCCGAAGGTCGTACAAGCTCGGGGATGGTACCAATCGATCCGCAGGACCCAAATTAGTCCAGATGCAACCACTTTCCAAGTCTCTCCGACCTTCACAAAAAAAGTTATTCAAGAATATCTCTTTCTCCTATGTGCTTTCATCCCTAACCCTAACCCTAACCCTTCCGAAAGTCGGAGAAGCTCAAGGATGGTACTGATCGATGCGCGCAACCCCATTTAGTGGGGGTAGAGCCTACTTGCAAGTCTCTCCGACCTTCACAAAAAAAGTTATTCAAGAATATCTCCTCAGATTTGGGGGAATTTCGTCGGTCGACCTCTTCCGAAGGTCTCACAAGCTCGGGGATGGTACCAATCGATCCGCAGGACCCAAATTAGTCCAGATGCAACCACTTTCCAAGTCTCTCCGACCTTCACAAAAAAAGTTATTCAAGAATATCTCTTTCTCCTATGTGCTTTCATCCCTAACCCTAACCCTAACCCTTCCGAAAGTCGGAGAAGCTCAAGGATGGTACCGATCGATGCGCGCTACCCCATTTAGTGGGGGTAGAGCCTACTTGCAAGTCTCTCCGACCTTCACAAAAAAAGTTATTCAAGAATATCTCTTTCTCCTATGTGCTTTCATCCCTAACCCTAACCCTAACCCTTCCGAAAGTCGGAGAAGCTCAAGGATGGTACCGATCGATGCGCGCTACCCCATTTAGTGGGGGTAGAGCCTACTTGCAAGTCTCTCCGACCTTCACAAAAAAAGTTATTCAAGAATATCTCCTCAGATTTGGGGGAATTTCGTCGGTCGACCTCTTCCGAAGGTCGTACAAGCTCGGGGATGGTACCAATCGATCCGCAGGACCCAAATTAGTCCAGATGCAACCACTTTCCAAGTCTCTCCGACCTTCACAAAAAAAGTTATTCAAGAATATCTCTTTCTCCTATGTGCTTTCATCCCTAACCCTAACCCTTCCGAAAGTCGGAGAAGCTCAAGGATGGTACCGATCGATGCGCGCTACCCCATTTAGTGGGGGTAGAGCCTACTTGCAAGTCTCTCCGACCTTCACAAAAAAAGTTATTCAAGAATATCTCTTTCTCCTATGTGCTTTCATCCCTAACCCTAACCCTAACCCTTCCGAAAGTCGGAGAAGCTCAAGGATGGTACCGATCGATGCGCGCTACCCCATTTAGTGGGGGTAGAGCCTACTTGCAAGTCTCTCCGACCTTCACAAAAAAAGTTATTCAAGAATATCTCTTTCTCCTATGTGCTTTCATCCCTAACCCTAACCCTAACCCTTCCGAAAGTCGGAGAAGCTCAAGGATAGTACCGATCGATGCGCGCTACCCCATTTAGTGGGGGTAGAGCCTACTTGCAAGTCTCTCCGACCTTCACAAAAAAAGTTATTCAAGAATATCTCTTTCTCCTATGTGCTTTCATCCCTAACCCTAACCCTAACCCTTCCGAAAGTCGGAGAAGCTCAAGGATGGTACTGATCGATGCGCGCAACCCCATTTAGTGGGGGTAGAGCCTACTTGCAAGTCTCTCCGACCTTCACAAAAAAAGTTATTCAAGAATATCTCCTCAGATTTGGGGGAATTTCGTCGGTCGACCTCTTCCGAAGGTCGTACAAGCTCGGGAATGGTACCAATCGATCCGCAGGACCCAAATTAGTCCAGATGCAACCACTTTCCAAGTCTCTCCGACCTTCACAAAAAAAGTTATTCAAGAATATCTCTTTCTCCTATGTGCTTTCATCCCTAACCCTAACCCTAACCCTTCCGAAAGTCGGAGAAGCTCAAGGATGGTACCGATCGATGCGCGCTACCCCATTTAGTGGGGGTAGAGCCTACTTGCAAGTCTCTCCGACCTTCACAAAAAAAGTTATTCAAGAATATCTCCTCAGATTTGGGGGAATTTCGTCGGTCGACCTCTTCCGAAGGTCGTACAAGCTCGGGGATGGTACCAATCGATCTGCAGGACCCAAATTAGTCCAGATGCAACCACTTTTCAAGTCTCTCCGACCTTCACAAAAAAAGTTATTCAAGAATATCTCTTTCTCCTATGTGCTTTCATCCCTAACCCTAACCCTTCCGAAAGTCGGAGAAGCTCAAGGATGGTACCGATCGATGCGCGCTACCCCATTTAGTGGGGGCAGAGCCTACTTGCAAGTCTCTCCGACCTTCACAAAAAAAGTTATTCAAGAATATCTCTTTCTCCTATGTGCTTTCATCCCTAACCCTAACCCTAACCCTTCCAAAAGTCGGAGAAGCTCAAGGATGGTACCGATCGATGCGCGCTACCCCATTTAGTGGGGGTAGAGCCTACTTGCAAGTCTCTCCGACCTTCACAAAAAAAGTTATTCAAGAATATCTCTTTCTCCTATGTGCTTTCATCCCTAACCCTAACCCTAACCCTTCCGAAAGTCGGAGAAGCTCAAGGATGGTACCGATCGATGCGCGCTACCCCATTTAGTGGGGGTAGAGCCTACTTGCAAGTCTCTCCGACCTTTCACAAAAAAAGTTATTCAAGAATATCTCTTTCTCCTATGTGCTTTCATCCCTAACCCTAACCCTAACCCTTCCGAAAGTCGGAGAAGCTCAAGGATGGTACTGATCGATGCGCGCAACCCCATTTAGTGGGGGTAGAGCCTACTTGCAAGTCTCTCCGACCTTCACAAAAAAAGTTATTCAAGAATATCTCCTCAGATTTGGGGGAATTTCGTCGGTCGACCTCTTCCGAAGGTCGTACAAGCTCGGGGATGGTACCAATCGATCCGCAGGACCCAAATTAGTCCAGATGCAACCACTTTTCAAGTCTCTCCGACCTTCACAAAAAAAGTTATTCAAGAATATCTCTTTCTCCTATGTGCTTTCATCCCTAACCCTAACCCTAACCCTTCCGAAAGTCGGAGAAGCTCAAGGATGGTACCGATCGATGCGCGCTACCCCATTTAGTGGGGGTAGAGCCTACTTGCAAGTCTCTCCGACCTTCACAAAAAAAGTTATTCAAGAATATCTCTTTCTCCTATGTGCTTTCATCCCTAACCCTAACCATAACCCTTCCGAAAGTCGGAGAAGCTCAAGGATGGTACCGATCGATGCGCGCTACCCCATTTAGTGGGGGTAGAGCCTACTTGCAAGTCTCTCCGACCTTCACAAAAAAAGTTATTCAAGAATATCTCTTTCTCCTATGTGCTTTCATCCCTAACCCTAACCCTTCCGAAAGTCGGAGAAGCTCAAGGATGGTACCGATCGATGCGCGCTACCCCATTTAGTGGGGGTAGAGCCTACTTGCAAGTCTCTCCGACCTTCACAAAAAAAGTTATTCAAGAATATCTCTTTCTCCTATGTGCTTTCATCCCTAACCCTAACCCTAACCCTTCCGAAAGTCGGAGAAGCTCAAGGATGGTACCGATCGATGCGCGCTACCCCATTTAGTGGGGGTAGAGCCTACTTGCAAGTCTCTCCGACCTTCACAAAAAAAGTTATTCAAGAATATCTCTTTCTCCTATGTGCTTTCATCCCTAACCCTAACCCTAACCCTTCCGAAAGTCGGAGAAGCTCAAGGATGGTACCGATCGAAGCGCGCTACCCCATTTAGTGGGGGTAGAGCCTACTTGCAAGTCTCTCCGACCTTCACAAAAAAAGTTATTCAAGAATATCTCTTTCTCCTATGTGCTTTCATCCCTAACCCTAACCCTAACCCTTCCGAAAGTCGGAGAAGCTCAAGGATGGTACCGATCGATGCGCGCTACCCCATTTAGTGGGGGTAGAGCCTACTTGCAAGTCTCTCCGACCTTCACAAAAAAAGTTATTCAAGAATATCTCTTTCTCCTATGTGCTTTCATCCCTAACCCTAACCCTAACCCTTCCGAAAGTCGGAGAAGCTCAAGGATGGTACTGATCGATGCGCGCAACCCCATTTAGTGGGGGTAGAGCCTACTTGCAAGTCTCTCCGACCTTCACAAAAAAAGTTATTCAAGAATATCTCCTCAGATTTGGGGGAATTTCGTCGGTCGACCTCTTCCGAAGGTCGTACAAGCTCGGGGATGGTACCAATCGATCCGCAGGACCCAAATTAGTCCAGATGCAACCACTTTCCAAGTCTCTCCAACCTTCACAAAAAAAGTTATTCAAGAATATCTCTTTCTCCTATGTGCTTTCATCCCTAACCCTAACCCTTCCGAAAGTCGGAGAAGCTCAAGGATGGTACCGATCGATGCGCGCTACCCCATTTAGTGGGGGTAGAGCCTACTTGCAAGTCTCTCCGACCTTCACAAAAAAAGTTATTCAAGAATATCTCTTTCTCCTATGTGCTTTCATCCCTAACCCTAACCCTAACCCTTCCGAAAGTCGGAGAAGCTCAAGGATGGTACCGATCGATGCGCGCTACCCCATTTAGTGGGGGTAGAGCCTACTTGCAAGTCTCTCCGACCTTCACAAAAAAAGTTATTCAAGAATATCTCTTTCTCCTATGTGCTTTCATCCCTAACCCTAACCCTAACCCTTCCGAAAGTCGGAGAAGCTCAAGGATGGTACCGATCGATGCGCGCTACCCCATTTAGTGGGGGTAGAGCCTACTTGCAAGTCTCTCCGACCTTCACAAAAAAAGTTATTCAAGAATATCTCTTTCTCCTATGTGCTTTCATCCCTAACCCTAACCCTAACCCTTCCGAAAGTCGGAGAAGCTCAAGGATGGTACCGATCGATGCGCGCTACCCCATTTAGTGGGGGTAGAGCCTACTTGCAAGTCTCTCCGACCTTCACAAAAAAAGTTATTCAAGAATATCTCTTTCTCCTATGTGCTTTCATCCCTAACCCTAACCCTTCCGAAAGTCGGAGAAGCTCAAGGATGGTACCGATCGATGCGCGCTACCCCATTTAGTGGGGGTAGAGCCTACTTGCAAGTCTCTCCGACCTTCACAAAAAAAGTTATTCAAGAATATCTCTTTCTCCTATGTGCTTTCATCCCTAACCCTAACCCTAACCCTTCCGAAAGTCGGAGAAGCTCAAGGATGGTACCGATCGATGCGCGCTACCCCATTTAGTGGGGGTAGAGCCTACTTGCAAGTCTCTCCGACCTTCACAAAAAAAGTTATTCAAGAATATCTCTTTCTCCTATGTGCTTTCATCCCTAACCCTAACCCTAACCCTTCCGAAAGTCGGAGAAGCTCAAGGATGGTACTGATCGATGCGCGCAACCCCATTTAGTGGGGGTAGAGCCTACTTGCAAGTCTCTCCGACCTTCACAAAAAAAGTTATTCAAGAATATCTCCTCAGATTTGGGGGAATTTCGTCGGTCGACCTCTTCCGAAGGTCGTACAAGCTCGGGGATGGTACCAATCGATCCGCAGGACCCAAATTAGTCCAGATGCAACCACTTTCCAAGTCTCTCCGACCTTCACAAAAAAAGTTATTCAAGAATATCTCTTTCTCCTATGTGCTTTCATCCCTAACCCTAACCCTTCCGAAAGTCGGAGAAGCTCAAGGATGGTACCGATCGATGCGCGCTACCCCATTTAGTGGGGGTAGAGCCTACTTGCAAGTCTCTCCGACCTTCACAAAAAAAGTTATTCAAGAATATCTCTTTCTCCTATGTGCTTTCATCCCTAACCCTAACCCTAACCCTTCCGAAAGTCGGAGAAGCTCAAGGATGGTACCGATCGATGCGCGCTACCCCATTTAGTGGGGGTAGAGCCTACTTGCAAGTCTCTCCGACCTTCACAAAAAAAGTTATTCAAGAATATCTCTTTCTCCTATGTGCTTTCATCCCTAACCCTAACCCTTCCGAAAGTCGGAGAAGCTCAAGGATGGTACCGATCGATGCGCGCTACCCCATTTAGTGGGGGTAGAGCCTACTTGCAAGTCTCTCCGACCTTCACAAAAAAAGTTATTCAAGAATATCTCTTTCTCCTATGTGCTTTCATCCCTAACCCTAACCCTAACCCTTCCGAAAGTCGGAGAAGCTCAAAGATGGTACCGATCGATGCGCGCTACCCCATTTAGTGGGGGTAGAGCCTACTTGCAAGTCTCTCCGACCTTCACAAAAAAAGTTATTCAAGAATATCTCTTTCTCCTATGTGCTTTCATCCCTAACCCTAACCCTAACCCTTCCGAAAGTCGGAGAAGCTCAAGGATGGTACCGATCGATGCGCGCTACCCCATTTAGTGGGGGTAGAGCCTACTTGCAAGTCTCTCCGACCTTCACAAAAAAAGTTATTCAAGAATATCTCTTTCTCCTATGTGCTTTCATCCCTAACCCTAACCCTAACCCTTCCGAAAGTCGGAGAAGCTCAAGGATGGTACTGATCGATGCGCGCAACCCCATTTAGTGGGGGTAGAGCCTACTTGCAAGTCTCTCCGACCTTCACAAAAAAAGTTATTCAAGAATATCTCCTCAGATTTGGGGGAATTTCGTCGGTCGACCTCTTCCGAAGGTCGTACAAGCTCGGGGATGGTACCAATCGATCCGCAGGACCCAAATTAGTCCAGATGCAACCACTTTCCAAGTCTCTCCGACCTTCACAAAAAAAGTTATTCAAGAATATCTCTTTCTCCTATGTGCTTTCATCCCTAACCCTAACCCTAACCCTTCCGAAAGTCGGAGAAGCTCAAGGATGGTACCGATCGATGCGCGCTACCCCATTTAGTGGGGGTAGAGCCTACTTGCAAGTCTCTCCGACCTTCACAAAAAAAGTTATTCAAGAATATCTCTTTCTCCTATGTGCTTTCATCCCTAACCCTAACCCTAACCCTTCCGAAAGTCGGAGAAGCTCAAGGATGGTACCGATCGATGCGCGCTACCCCATTTAGTGGGGGTAGAGCCTACTTGCAAGTCTCTCCGACCTTCACAAAAAAAGTTATTCAAGAATATCTCTTTCTCCTATGTGCTTTCATCCCTAACCCTAACCCTAACCCTTCCGAAAGTCGGAGAAGCTCAAGGATGGTACTGATCGATGCGCGCAACCCCATTTAGTGGGGGTAGAGCCTACTTGCAAGTCTCTCCGACCTTCACAAAAAAAGTTATTCAAGAATATCTCCTCAGATTTGGGGGAATTTCGTCGGTCGACCTCTTCCGAAGGTCGTACAAGCTCGGGGATGGTACCAATCGATCCGCAGGACCCAAATTAGTCCAGATGCAACCACTTTCCAAGTCTCTCCGACCTTCACAAAAAAAGTTATTCAAGAATATCTCTTTCTCCTATGTGCTTTCATCCCTAACCCTAACCCTTCCGAAAGTCGGAGAAGCTCAAGGATGGTACCGATCGATGCGCGCTACCCCATTTAGTGGGGGTAGAGCCTACTTGCAAGTCTCTCCGACCTTCACAAAAAAAGTTATTCAAGAATATCTCTTTCTCCTATGTGCTTTCATCCCTAACCCTAACCCTAACCCTTCCGAAAGTCGGAGAAGCTCAAGGATGGTACCGATCGATGCGCGCTACCCCATTTAGTGGGGGTAGAGCCTACTTGCAAGTCTCTCCGACCTTCACAAAAAAAGTTATTCAAGAATATCTCTTTCTCCTATGTGCTTTCATCCCTAACCCTAACCCTAACCCTTCCGAAAGTCGGAGAAGCTCAAGGATGGTACCGATCGATGCGCGCTACCCCATTTAGTGGGGGTAGAGCCTACTTGCAAGTCTCTCCGACCTTCACAAAAAAAGTTATTCAAGAATATCTCTTTCTCCTATGTGCTTTCATCCCTAACCCTAATCCTAACCCTTCCGAAAGTCGGAGAAGCTCAAGGATGGTACCGATCGATGCGCGCTACCCCATTTAGTGGGGGTAGAGCCTACTTGCAAGTCTCTCCGACCTTCACAAAAAAAGTTATTCAAGAATATCTCTTTCTCCTATGTGCTTTCATCCCTAACCCTAACCCTAACCCTTCCGAAAGTCGGAGAAGCTCAAGGATGGTACTGATCGATGCACGCAACCCCATTTAGTGGGGGTAGAGCCTACTTGCAAGTCTCTCCGACCTTCACAAAAAAAGTTATTCAAGAATATCTCCTCAGATTTGGGGGAATTTCGTCGGTCGACCTCTTCCGAAGGTCGTACAAGCTCGGGGATGGTACCAATCGATCCGCAGGACCCAAATTAGTCCAGATGCAACCACTTTCCAAGTCTCTCCGACCTTCACAAAAAAAGTTATTCAAGAATATCTCTTTCTCCTATGTGCTTTCATCCCTAACCCTAACCCTTCCGAAAGTCGGAGAAGCTCAAGGATGGTACCGATCGATGCGCGCTACCCCATTTAGTGGGGGTAGAGCCTACTTGCAAGTCTCTCCGACCTTCACAAAAAAAGTTATTCAAGAATATCTCTTTCTCCTATGTGCTTTCATCCCTAACCCTAACCCTAACCCTTCCGAAAGTCGGAGAAGCTCAAGGATGGTACCGATCGATGCGCGCTACCCCATTTAGTGGGGGTAGAGCCTACTTGCAAGTCTCTCCGACCTTCACAAAAAAAGTTATTCAAGAATATCTCTTTCTCCTATGTGCTTTCATCCCTAACCCTAACCCTTCCGAAAGTCGGAGAAGCTCAAGGATGGTACCGATCGATGCGCGCTACCCCATTTAGTGGGGGTAGAGCCTACTTGCAAGTCTCTCCGACCTTCACAAAAAAAGTTATTCAAGAATATCTCTTTCTCCTATGTGCTTTCATCCCTAACCCTAACCCTAACCCTTCCGAAAGTCGGAGAAGCTCAAGGATGGTACCGATCGATGCGCGCTACCCCATTTAGTGGGGGTAGAGCCTACTTGCAAGTCTCTCCGACCTTCACAAAAAAAGTTATTCAAGAATATCTCTTTCTCCTATGTGCTTTCATCCCTAACCCTAACCCTAACCCTTCCGAAAGTCGGAGAAGCTCAAGGATGGTACCGATCGATGCGCGCTACCCCATTTAGTGGGGGTAGAGCCTACTTGCAAGTCTCTCCGACCTTCACAAAAAAAGTTATTCAAGAATATCTCTTTCTCCTATGTGCTTTCATCCCTAACCCTAACCCTAACCCTTCCGAAAGTCGGAGAAGCTCAAGGATGGTACCGATCGATGCGCGCTACCCCATTTAGTGGGGGTAGAGCCTACTTGCAAGTCTCTCCGACCTTCACAAAAAAAGTTATTCAAGAATATCTCTTTCTCCTATGTGCTTTCATCCCTAACCCTAACCCTAACCCTTCCGAAAGTCGGAGAAGCTCAAGGATGGTACTGATCGATGCGCGCAACCCCATTTAGTGGGGGTAGAGCCTACTTGCAAGTCTCTCCGACCTTCACAAAAAAAGTTATTCAAGAATATCTCCTCAGATTTGGGGGAATTTCGTCGGTCGACCTCTTCCGAAGGTCGTACAAGCTCGGGGATGGTACCAATCGATCCGCAGGACCCAAATTAGTCCAGATGCAACCACTTTCCAAGTCTCTCCGACCTTCACAAAAAAAGTTATTCAAGAATATCTCTTTCTCCTATGTGCTTTCATCCCTAACCCTAACCCTTCCGAAAGTCGGAGAAGCTCAAGGATGGTACCGATCGATGCGCGCTACCCCATTTAGTGGGGGTAGAGCCTACTTGCAAGTCTCTCCGACCTTCACAAAAAAAGTTATTCAAGAATATCTCTTTCTCCTATGTGCTTTCATCCCTAACCCTAACCCTAACCCTTCCGAAAGTCGGAGAAGCTCAAGGATGGTACCGATCGATGCGCGCTACCCCATTTAGTGGGGGTAGAGCCTACTTGCAAGTCTCTCCGACCTTCACAAAAAAAGTTATTCAAGAATATCTCTTTCTCCTATGTGCTTTCATCCCTAACCCTAACCCTAACCCTTCCGAAAGTCGGAGAAGCTCAAGGATGGTACCGATCGATGCGCGCTACCCCATTTAGTGGGGGTAGAGCCTACTTGCAAGTCTCTCCGACCTTCACAAAAAAAGTTATTCAAGAATATCTCTTTCTCCTATGTGCTTTCATCCCTAACCCTAATCCTAACCCTTCCGAAAGTCGGAGAAGCTCAAGGATGGTACCGATCGATGCGCGCTACCCCATTTAGTGGGGGTAGAGCCTACTTGCAAGTCTCTCCGACCTTCACAAAAAAAGTTATTCAAGAATATCTCTTTCTCCTATGTGCTTTCATCCCTAACCCTAACCCTAACCCTTCCGAAAGTCGGAGAAGCTCAAGGATGGTACTGATCGATGCACGCAACCCCATTTAGTGGGGGTAGAGCCTACTTGCAAGTCTCTCCGACCTTCACAAAAAAAGTTATTCAAGAATATCTCCTCAGATTTGGGGGAATTTCGTCGGTCGACCTCTTCCGAAGGTCGTACAAGCTCGGGGATGGTACCAATCGATCCGCAGGACCCAAATTAGTCCAGATGCAACCACTTTCCAAGTCTCTCCGACCTTCACAAAAAAAGTTATTCAAGAATATCTCTTTCTCCTATGTGCTTTCATCCCTAACCCTAACCCTTCCGAAAGTCGGAGAAGCTCAAGGATGGTACCGATCGATGCGCGCTACCCCATTTAGTGGGGGTAGAGCCTACTTGCAAGTCTCTCCGACCTTCACAAAAAAAGTTATTCAAGAATATCTCTTTCTCCTATGTGCTTTCATCCCTAACCCTAACCCTAACCCTTCCGAAAGTCGGAGAAGCTCAAGGATGGTACCGATCGATGCGCGCTACCCCATTTAGTGGGGGTAGAGCCTACTTGCAAGTCTCTCCGACCTTCACAAAAAAAGTTATTCAAGAATATCTCTTTCTCCTATGTGCTTTCATCCCTAACCCTAACCCTTCCGAAAGTCGGAGAAGCTCAAGGATGGTACCGATCGATGCGCGCTACCCCATTTAGTGG
Organism: Limanda limanda; assembly: GCF_963576545.1. Lineage (NCBI taxonomy): Eukaryota > Metazoa > Chordata > Actinopteri > Pleuronectiformes > Pleuronectidae > Limanda > Limanda limanda. The sequence continues at coordinate 54,418 of NW_026870427.1, forward strand.
GGGTAGAGCCTACTTGCAAGTCTCTCCGACCTTCACAAAAAAAGTTATTCAAGAATATCTCTTTCTCCTATGTGCTTTCATCCCTAACCCTAACCCTAACCCTTCCGAAAGTCGGAGAAGCTCAAGGATGGTACCGATCGATGCGCGCTACCCCATTTAGTGGGGGTAGAGCCTACTTGCAAGTCTCTCCGACTCCAACCTTCACAAAAAAAGTTATTCAAGAATATCTCTTTCTCCTATGTGCTTTCATCCCTAACCCTAACCCTAACCCTTCCGAAAGTCGGAGAAGCTCAAGGATGGTACCGATCGATGCGCGTTACCCCATTTAGTGGGGGTAGAGCCTACTTGCAAGTCTCTCCGACCTTCACAAAAAAAGTTATTCAAGAATATCTCTTTCTCCTATGTGCTTTCATCCCTAACCCTAACCCTAACCCTTCCGAAAGTCGGAGAAGCTCAAAGATGGTACCGATCGATGCGCGCTACCCCATTTAGTGGGAGTAGAGCCTACTTGCAAGTCTCTCCGACCTTCACAAAAAAAGTTATTCAAGAATATCTCTTTCTCCTATGTGCTTTCATCCCTAACCCTAACCCTTCCGAAAGTCGGAGAATCTCAAGGATGGTACTGATCGATGCGCGCAACCCCATTTAGTGGGGGTAGAGCCTACTTGCAAGTCTCTCCGACCTTCACAAAAAAAGTTATTCAAGAATATCTCCTCAGATTTGGGGGAATTTCGTCGGTCGACCTCTTCCGAAGGTCGTACAAGCTCGGGGATGGTACCAATCGATCCGCAGGACCCAAATTAGTCCAGATGCAACCACTTTCCAAGTCTCTCCGACCTTCACAAAAAAAGTTATTCAAGAATATCTCTTTCTCCTATGTGCTTTCATCCCTAACCCTAACCCTAACCCTTCCGAAAGTCTAAGAAGCTCAAGGATGGTACCGATCGATGCGCGCTACCCCATTTAGTGGGGGTAGAGCCTACTTGCAAGTCTCTCCGACCTTCACAAAAAAAGTTATTCAAGAATATCTCTTTCTCCTATGTGCTTTCATCCCTAACCCTAACCCTAACCCTTCCGAAAGTCGGAGAAGCTCAAGGATGGTACCGATCGATGCGCGCTACCCCATTTAGTGGGGGTAGAGCCTACTTGCAAGTCTCTCCGACCTTCACAAAAAAAGTTATTCAAGAATATCTCTTTCTCCTATGTGCTTTCATCCCTAACCCTAACCCTAACCCTTCCGAAAGTCGGAGAAGCTCAAGGATGGTACCGATCGATGCGCGCTACCCCATTTAGTGGGGGTAGAGCCTACTTGCAAGTCTCTCCGACCTTCACAAAAAAAGTTATTCAAGAATATCTCTTTCTCCTATGTGCTTTCATCCCTAACCCTAACCCTAACCCTTCCGAAAGTCGGAGAAGCTCAAGGATGGTACCGATCGATGCGCGCTACCCCATTTAGTGGGGGTAGAGCCTACTTGCAAGTCTCTCCGACCTTCACAAAAAAAGTTATTCAAGAATATCTCTTTCTCCTATGTGCTTTCATCCCTAACCCTAACCCTAACCCTTCCGAAAGTCGGAGAAGCTCAAGGATGGTACCGATCGATGCGCGCTACCCCATTTAGTGGGGGTAGAGCCTACTTGCAAGTCTCTCCGACCTTCACAAAAAAAGTTATTCAAGAATATCTCTTTCTCCTATGTGCTTTCATCCCTAACCCTAACCCTAACCCTTCCGAAAGTCGGAGAAGCTCAAGGATGGTACCGATCGATGCGCGCTACCCCATTTAGTGGGGGTAGAGCCTACTTGCAAGTCTCTCCGACCTTCACAAAAAAAGTTATTCAAGAATATCTCTTTCTCCTATGTGCTTTCATCCCTAACCCTAACCCTAACCCTTCCGAAAGTCGGAGAAGCTCAAGGATGGTACCGATCGATGCGCGCTACCCCATTTAGTGGGGGTAGAGCCTACTTGCAAGTCTCTCCGACCTTCACAAAAAAAGTTATTCAAGAATATCTCTTTCTCCTATGTGCTTTCATCCCTAACCCTAACCCTAACCCTTCCGAAAGTCGGAGAAGCTCAAGGATGGTACTGATCGATGCGCGCAACCCCATTTAGTGGGGGTAGAGCCTACTTGCAAGTCTCTCCGACCTTCACAAAAAAAGTTATTCAAGAATATCTCCTCAGATTTGGGGGAATTTCGTCGGTCGACCTCTTCCGAAGGTCGTACAAGCTCGGGGATGGTACCAATCGATCCGCAGGACCCAAATTAGTCCAGATGCAACCACTTTCCAAGTCTCTCCGACCTTCACAAAAAAAGTTATTCAAGAATATCTCTTTCTCCTATGTGCTTTCATCCCTAACCCTAACCCTTCCGAAAGTCGGAGAAGCTCAAGGATGGTACCGATCGATGCGCGCTACCCCATTTAGTGGGGGTAGAGCCTACTTGCAAGTCTCTCCGACCTTCACAAAAAAAGTTATTCAAGAATATCTCTTTCTCCTATGTGCTTTCATCCCTAACCCTAACCCTTCCGAAAGTCGGAGAAGCTCAAGGATAGTACCGATCGATGCGCGCTACCCCATTTAGTGGGGGTAGAGCCTACTTGCAAGTCTCTCCGACCTTCACAAAAAAAGTTATTCAAGAATATCTCTTTCTCCTATGTGCTTTCATCCCTAACCCTAACCCTAACCCTTCCGAAAGTCGGAGAAGCTCAAGGATGGTACCGATCGATGCGCGCTACCCCATTTAGTGGGGGTAGAGCCTACTTGCAAGTCTCTCCGACCTTCACAAAAAAAGTTATTCAAGAATATCTCTTTCTCCTATGTGCTTTCATCCCTAACCCTAACCCTAACCCTTCCGAAAGTCGGAGAAGCTCAAGGATGGTACCGATCGATGCGCGCTACCCCATTTAGTGGGGGTAGAGCCTACTTGCAAGTCTCTCCGACCTTCACAAAAAAAGTTATTCAAGAATATCTCTTTCTCCTATGTGCTTTCATCCCTAACCCTAACCCTTCCGAAAGTCGGAGAAGCTCAAGGATGGTACTGATCGATGCGCGCTACCCCATTTAGTGGGGGTAGAGCCTACTTGCAAGTCTCTCCGACCTTCACAAAAAAAGTTATTCAAGAATATCTCTTTCTCCTATGTGCTTTCATCCCTAACCCTAACCCTAACCCTTCCGAAAGTCGGAGAAGCTCAAGGATGGTACCGATCGATGCGCGCTACCCCATTTAGTGGGGGTAGAGCCTACTTGCAAGTCTCTCCGACCTTCACAAAAAAAGTTATTCAAGAATATCTCTTTCTCCTATGTGCTTTCATCCCTAACCCTAACCCTAACCCTTCCGAAAGTCGGAGAAGCTCAAGGATGGTACTGATCGATGCGCGCAACCCCATTTAGTGGGGGTAGAGCCTACTTGCAAGTCTCTCCGACCTTCACAAAAAAAGTTATTCAAGAATATCTCCTCAGATTTGGGGGAATTTCGTCGGTCGACCTCTTCCGAAGGTCGTACAAGCTCGGGGATGGTACCAATCGATCCGCAGGACCCAAATTAGTCCAGATGCAACCACTTTCCAAGTCTCTCCGACCTTCACAAAAAAAGTTATTCAAGAATATCTCTTTCTCCTATGTGCTTTCATCCCTAACCCTAACCCTTCCGAAAGTCGGAGAAGCTCAAGGATGGTACCGATCGATGCGCGCTACCCCATTTAGTGGGGGTAGAGCCTACTTGCAAGTCTCTCCGACCTTCACAAAAAAAGTTATTCAAGAATATCTCTTTCTCCTATGTGCTTTCATCCCTAACCCTAACCCTAACCCTTCCGAAAGTCGGAGAAGCTCAAGGATGGTACCGATCGATGCGCGCTACCCCATTTAGTGGGGGTAGAGCCTACTTGCAAGTCTCTCCGACCTTCACAAAAAAAGTTATTCAAGAATATCTCTTTCTCCTATGTGCTTTCATCCCTAACCCTAACCCTAACCCTTCCGAAAGTCGGAGAAGCTCAAGGATGGTACCGATCGATGCGCGCTACCCCATTTAGTGGGGGTAGAGCCTACTTGCAAGTCTCTCCGACCTTCACAAAAAAAGTTATTCAAGAATATCTCTTTCTCCTATGTGCTTTCATCCCTAACCCTAACCCTAACCCTTCCGAAAGTCGGAGAAGCTCAAGGATGGTACCGATCGATGCGCGCTACCCCATTTAGTGGGGGTAGAGCCTACTTGCAAGTCTCTCCGACCTTCACAAAAAAAGTTATTCAAGAATATCTCTTTCTCCTATGTGCTTTCATCCCTAACCCTAACCCTAACCCTTCCGAAAGTCGGAGAAGCTCAAGGATGGTACCGATCGATGCGCGCTACCCCATTTAGTGGGGGTAGAGCCTACTTGCAAGTCTCTCCGACCTTCACAAAAAAAGTTATTCAAGAATATCTCTTTCTCCTATGTGCTTTCATCCCTAACCCTAACCCTAACCCTTCCGAAAGTCGGAGAAGCTCAAGGATGGTACTGATCGATGCGCGCAACCCCATTTAGTGGGGGTAGAGCCTACTTGCAAGTCTCTCCGACCTTCACAAAAAAAGTTATTCAAGAATATCTCCTCAGATTTGGGGGAATTTCGTCGGTCGACCTCTTCCGAAGGTCGTACAAGCTCGGGGATGGTACCAATCGATCCGCAGGACCCAAATTAGTCCAGATGCAACCACTTTCCAAGTCTCTCCGACCTTCACAAAAAAAGTTATTCAAGAATATCTCTTTCTCCTATGTGCTTTCATCCCTAACCCTAACCCTTCCGAAAGTCGGAGAAGCTCAAGGATGGTACCGATCGATGCGCGCTACCCCATTTAGTGGGGGTAGAGCCTACTTGCAAGTCTCTCCGACCTTCACAAAAAAAGTTATTCAAGAATATCTCTTTCTCCTATGTGCTTTCATCCCTAACCCTAACCCTAACCCTTCCGAAAGTCGGAGAAGCTCAAGGATGGTACCGATCGATGCGCGCTACCCCATTTAGTGGGGGTAGAGCCTACTTGCAAGTCTCTCCGACCTTCACAAAAAAAGTTATTCAAGAATATCTCTTTCTCCTATGTGCTTTCATCCCTAACCCTAACCCTAACCCTTCCGAAAGTCGGAGAAGCTCAAGGATGGTACCGATCGATGCGCGCTACCCCATTTAGTGGGGGTAGAGCCTACTTGCAAGTCTCTCCGACCTTCACAAAAAAAGTTATTCAAGAATATCTCTTTCTCCTATGTGCTTTCATCCCTAACCCTAACCCTAACCCTTCCGAAAGTCGGAGAAGCTCAAGAATGGTACCGATCGATGCGCGCTACCCCATTTAGTGGGGGTAGAGCCTACTTGCAAGTCTCTCCGACCTTCACAAAAAAAGTTATTCAAGAATATCTCTTTCTCCTATGTGCTTTCATCCCTAACCCTAACCCTAACCCTTCCGAAAGTCGGAGAAGCTCAAGGATGGTACCGATCGATGCGCGCTACCCCATTTAGTGGGGGTAGAGCCTACTTGCAAGTCTCTCCGACCTTCACAAAAAAAGTTATTCAAGAATATCTCTTTCTCCTATGTGCTTTCATCCCTAACCCTAACCCTAACCCTTCCGAAAGTCGGAGAAGCTCAAGGATGGTACCGATCGATGCGCGCTACCCCATTTAGTGGGGGTAGAGCCTACTTGCAAGTCTCTCCGACCTTCACAAAAAAAGTTATTCAAGAATATCTCTTTCTCCTATGTGCTTTCATCCCTAACCCTAACCCTAACCCTTCCGAAAGTCGGAGAAGCTCAAGGATGGTACTGATCGATGCGCGCAACCCCATTTAGTGGGGGTAGAGCCTACTTGCAAGTCTCTCCGACCTTCACAAAAAAAGTTATTCAAGAATATCTCCTCAGATTTGGGGGAATTTCGTCGGTCGACCTCTTCCGAAGGTCGTACAAGCTCGGGGATGGTACCAATCGATCCGCAGGACCCAAATTAGTCCAGATGCAACCACTTTCCAAGTCTCTCCGACCTTCACAAAAAAAGTTATTCAAGAATATCTCTTTCTCCTATGTGCTTTCATCCCTAACCCTAACCCTTCCGAAAGTCGGAGAAGCTCAAGGATGGTACCGATCGATGCGCGCTACCCCATTTAGTGGGGGTAGAGCCTACTTGCAAGTCTCTCCGACCTTCACAAAAAAAGTTATTCAAGAATATCTCTTTCTCCTATGTGCTTTCATCCCTAACCCTAACCCTAACCCTTCCGAAAGTCGGAGAAGCTCAAGGATGGTACCGATCGATGCGCGCTACCCCATTTAGTGGGGGTAGAGCCTACTTGCAAGTCTCTCCGACCTTCACAAAAAAAGTTATTCAAGAATATCTCTTTCTCCTATGTGCTTTCATCCCTAACCCTAACCCTAACTCTTCCGAAAGTCGGAGAAGCTCAAGGATGGTACCGATCGATGCGCGCTACCCCATTTAGTGGGGGTAGAGCCTACTTGCAAGTCTCTCCGACCTTCACAAAAAAAGTTATTCAAGAATATCTCTTTCTCCTATGTGCTTTCATCCCTAACCCTAACCCTAACCCTTCCGAAAGTCGGAGAAGCTCAAGGATGGTACCGATCGATGTGCGCTACCCCATTTAGTGGGGGTAGAGCCTACTTGCAAGTCTCTCCGACCTTCACAAAAAAAGTTATTCAAGAATATCTCTTTCTCCTATGTGCTTTCATCCCTAACCCTAACCCTAACCCTTCCGAAAGTCGGAGAAGCTCAAGGATGGTACCGATCGATGCGCGCTACCCCATTTAGTGGGGGTAGAGCCTACTTGCAAGTCTCTCCGACCTTCACAAAAAAAGTTATTCAAGAATATCTCTTTCTCCTATGTGCTTTCATCCCTAACCCTAACCCTAACCCTTCCGAAAGTCGGAGAAGCTCAAGGATGGTACTGATCGATGCGCGCAACCCCATTTAGTGGGGGTAGAGCCTACTTGCAAGTCTCTCCGACCTTCACAAAAAAAGTTATTCAAGAATATCTCCTCAGATTTGGGGGAATTTCGTCGGTCGACCTCTTCCGAAGGTCGTACAAGCTCGGGGATGGTACCAATCGATCCGCAGGACCCAAATTAGTCCAGATGCAACCACTTTCCAAGTCTCTCCGACCTTCACAAAAAAAGTTATTCAAGAATATCTCTTTCTCCTATGTGCTTTCATCCCTAACCCTAACCCTTCCGAAAGTCGGAGAAGCTCAAGGATGGTACCGATCGATGCGCGCTACCCCATTTAGTGGGGGTAGAGCCTACTTGCAAGTCTCTCCGACCTTCACAAAAAAAGTTATTCAAGAATATCTCTTTCTCCTATGTGCTTTCATCCCTAACCCTAACCCTAACCCTTCCGAAAGTCGGAGAAGCTCAAGGATGGTACCGATCGATGCGCGCTACCCCATTTAGTGGGGGTAGAGCCTACTTGCAAGTCTCTCCGACCTTCACAAAAAAAGTTATTCAAGAATATCTCTTTCTCCTATGTGCTTTCATCCCTAACCCTAACCCTAACCCTTCCGAAAGTCGGAGAAGCTCAAGGATGGTACCGATCGATGCGCGCTACCCCATTTAGTGGGGGTAGAGCCTACTTGCAAGTCTCTCCGACCTTCACAAAAAAAGTTATTCAAGAATATCTCTTTCTCCTATGTGCTTTCATCCCTAACCCTAACCCTAACCCTTCCGAAAGTCGGAGAAGCTCAAGGATGGTACCGATCGATGCGCGCTACCCCATTTAGTGGGGGTAGAGCCTACTTGCAAGTCTCTCCGACCTTCACAAAAAAAGTTATTCAAGAATATCTCTTTCTCCTATGTGCTTTCATCCCTAACCCTAACCCTAACCCTTCCGAAAGTCGGAGAAGCTCAAAGATGGTACCGATCGATGCGCGCTACCCCATTTAGTGGGGGTAGAGCCTACTTGCAAGTCTCTCCGACCTTCACAAAAAAAGTTATTCAAGAATATCTCTTTCTCCTATGTGCTTTCATCCCTAACCCTAACCCTAACCCTTCCGAAAGTCGGAGAAGCTCAAGGATGGTACTGATCGATGCGCGCAACCCCATTTAGTGGGGGTAGAGCCTACTTGCAAGTCTCTCCGACCTTCACAAAAAAAGTTATTCAAGAATATCTCCTCAGATTTGGGGGAATTTCGTCGGTCGACCTCTTCCGAAGGTCGTACAAGCTCGGGGATGGTACCAATCGATCCGCAGGACCCAAATTAGTCCAGATGCAACCACTTTCCAAGTCTCTCCGACCTTCACAAAAAAAGTTATTCAAGAATATCTCTTTCTCCTATGTGCTTTCATCCCTAACCCTAACCCTTCCGAAAGTCGGAGAAGCTCAAGGATGGTACCGATCGATGCGCGCTACCCCATTTAGTGGGGGTAGAGCCTACTTGCAAGTCTCTCCGACCTTCACAAAAAAAGTTATTCAAGAATATCTCTTTCTCCTATGTGCTTTCATCCCTAACCCTAACCCTAACCCTTCCGAAAGTCGGAGAAGCTCAAGGATGGTACCGATCGATGCGCGCTACCCCATTTAGTGGGGGTAGAGCCTACTTGCAAGTCTCTCCGACCTTCACAAAAAAAGTTATTCAAGAATATCTCTTTCTCCTATGTGCTTTCATCCCTAACCCTAACCCTAACCCTTCCGAAAGTCGGAGAAGCTCAAGGATGGTACCGATCGATGCGCGCTACCCCATTTAGTGGGGGTAGAGCCTACTTGCAAGTCTCTCCGACCTTCACAAAAAAAGTTATTCAAGAATATCTCTTTCTCCTATGTGCTTTCATCCCTAACCCTAACCCTAACCCTTCCGAAAGTCGGAGAAGCTCAAGGATGGTACCGATCGATGCGCGCTACCCCATTTAGTGGGGGTAGAGCCTACTTGCAAGTCTCTCCGACCTTCACAAAAAAAGTTATTCAAGAATATCTCTTTCTCCTATGTGCTTTCATCCCTAACCCTAACCCTAACCCTTCCGAAAGTCGGAGAAGCTCAAGGATGGTACCGATCGATGCGCGCTACCCCATTTAGTGGGGGTAGAGCCTACTTGCAAGTCTCTCCGACCTTCACAAAAAAAGTTATTCAAGAATATCTCTTTCTCCTATGTGCTTTCATCCCTAACCCTAACCCTAACCCTTCCGAAAGTCGGAGAAGCTCAAGGATGGTACCGATCGATGCGCGCTACCCCATTTAGTGGGGGTAGAGCCTACTTGCAAGTCTCTCCGACCTTCACAAAAAAAGTTATTCAAGAATATCTCTTTCTCCTATGTGCTTTCATCCCTAACCCTAACCCTAACCCTTCCGAAAGTCGGAGAAGCTCAAGGATGGTACTGATCGATGCGCGCAACCCCATTTAGTGGGGGTAGAGCCTACTTGCAAGTCTCTCCGACCTTCACAAAAAAAGTTATTCAAGAATATCTCCTCAGATTTGGGGGAATTTCGTCGGTCGACCTCTTCCGAAGGTCGTACAAGCTCGGGGATGGTACCAATCGATCCGCAGGACCCAAATTAGTCCAGATGCAACCACTTTCCAAGTCTCTCCGACCTTCACAAAAAAAGTTATTCAAGAATATCTCTTTCTCCTATGTGCTTTCATCCCTAACCCTAACCCTTCCGAAAGTCGGAGAAGCTCAAGGATGGTACCGATCGATGCGCGCTACCCCATTTAGTGGGGGTAGAGCCTACTTGCAAGTCTCTCCGACCTTCACAAAAAAAGTTATTCAAGAATATCTCTTTCTCCTATGTGCTTTCATCCCTAACCCTAACCCTAACCCTTCCGAAAGTCGGAGAAGCTCAAGGATGGTACCGATCGATGCGCGCTACCCCATTTAGTGGGGGTAGAGCCTACTTGCAAGTCTCTCCGACCTTCACAAAAAAAGTTATTCAAGAATATCTCCTCAGATTTGGGGGAATTTCGTCGGTCGACCTCTTCCGAAGGTCGTACAAGCTCGGGGATGGTACCAATCGATCCGCAGGACCCAAATTAGTCCAGATGCAACCACTTTCCAAGTCTCTCCGACCTTCACAAAAAAAGTTATTCAAGAATATCTCTTTCTCCTATGTGCTTTCATCCCTAACCCTAACCCTTCCGAAAGTCGGAGAAGCTCAAGGATGGTACCGATCGATGCGCGCTACCCCATTTAGTGGGGGTAGAGCCTACTTGCAAGTCTCTCCGACCTTCACAAAAAAAGTTATTCAAGAATATCTCTTTCTCCTATGTGCTTTCATCCCTAACCCTAACCCTAACCCTTCCGAAAGTCGGAGAAGCTCAAGGATGGTACCGATCGATGCGCGCTACCCCATTTAGTGGGGGTAGAGCCTACTTGCAAGTCTCTCCGACCTTCACAAAAAAAGTTATTCAAGAATATCTCTTTCTCCTATGTGCTTTCATCCCTAACCCTAACCCTAACCCTTCCGAAAGTCGGAGAAGCTCAAGGATGGTACCGATCGATGCGCGCTACCCCATTTAGTGGGGGTAGAGCCTACTTGCAAGTCTCTCCGACCTTCACAAAAAAAGTTATTCAAGAATATCTCTTTCTCCTATGTGCTTTCATCCCTAACCCTAACCCTAACCCTTCCGAAAGTCGGAGAAGCTCAAGGATGGTACCGATCGATGCGCGCTACCCCATTTAGTGGGGGTAGAGCCTACTTGCAAGTCTCTCCGACCTTCACAAAAAAAGTTATTCAAGAATATCTCTTTCTCCTATGTGCTTTCATCCCTAACCCTAACCCTAACCCTTCCGAAAGTCGGAGAAGCTCAAGGATGGTACCGATCGATGCGCGCTACCCCATTTAGTGGGGGTAGAGCCTACTTGCAAGTCTCTCCGACCTTCACAAAAAAAGTTATTCAAGAATATCTCTTTCTCCTATGTGCTTTCATCCCTAACCCTAACCCTAACCCTTCCGAAAGTCGGAGAAGCTCAAGGATGGTACCGATCGATGCGCGCTACCCCATTTAGTGGGGGTAGAGCCTACTTGCAAGTCTCTCCGACCTTCACAAAAAAAGTTATTCAAGAATATCTCTTTCTCCTATGTGCTTTCATCCCTAACCCTAACCCTAACCCTTCCGAAAGTCGGAGAAGCTCAAGGATGGTACTGATCGATGCGCGCAACCCCATTTAGTGGGGGTAGAGCCTACTTGCAAGTCTCTCCGACCTTCACAAAAAAAGTTATTCAAGAATATCTCCTCAGATTTGGGGGAATTTCGTCGGTCGACCTCTTCCGAAGGTCGTACAAGCTCGGGGATGGTACCAATCGATCCGCAGGACCCAAATTAGTCCAGATGCAACCACTTTCCAAGTCTCTCCGACCTTCACAAAAAAAGTTATTCAAGAATATCTCTTTCTCCTATGTGCTTTCATCCCTAACCCTAACCCTTCCGAAAGTCGGAGAAGCTCAAGGATGGTACCGATCGATGCGCGCTACCCCATTTAGTGGGGGTAGAGCCTACTTGCAAGTCTCTCCGACCTTCACAAAAAAAGTTATTCAAGAATATCTCTTTCTCCTATGTGCTTTCATCCCTAACCCTAACCCTAACCCTTCCGAAAGTCGGAGAAGCTCAAGGATGGTACCGATCGATGCGCGCTACCCCATTTAGTGGGGGTAGAGCCTACTTGCAAGTCTCTCCGACCTTCACAAAAAAAGTTATTCAAGAATATCTCTTTCTCCTATGTGCTTTCATCCCTAACCCTAACCCTAACCCTTCCGAAAGTCGGAGAAGCTCAAGGATGGTACCGATCGATGCGCGCTACCCCATTTAGTGGGGGTAGAGCCTACTTGCAAGTCTCTCCGACCTTCACAAAAAAAGTTATTCAAGAATATCTCTTTCTCCTATGTGCTTTCATCCCTAACCCTAACCCTAACCCTTCCGAAAGTCGGAGAAGCTCAAGGATGGTACCGATCGATGCGCGCTACCCCATTTAGTGGGGGTAGAGCCTACTTGCAAGTCTCTCCGACCTTCACAAAAAAAGTTATTCAAGAATATCTCTTTCTCCTATGTGCTTTCATCCCTAACCCTAACCCTAACCCTTCCGAAAGTCGGAGAAGCTCAAGGATGGTACCGATCGATGCGCGCTACCCCATTTAGTGGGGGTAGAGCCTACTTGCAAGTCTCTTTGACCTTCACAAAAAAAGTTATTCAAGAATATCTCTTTCTCCTATGTGCTTTCATCCCTAACCCTAACCCTAACCCTTCCGAAAGTCGGAGAAGCTCAAGGATGGTACTGATCGATGCGCGCAACCCCATTTAGTGGGGGTAGAGCCTACTTGCAAGTCCCTCCGACCTTCACAAAAAAAGTTATTCAAGAATATCTCCTCAGATTTGGGGGAATTTCGTCGGTCGACCTCTTCCGAAGGTCGTACAAGCTCGGGGATGGTACCAATCGATCCGCAGGACCCAAATTAGTCCAGATGCAACCACTTTCCAAGTCTCTCCGACCTTCACAAAAAAAGTTATTCAAGAATATCTCTTTCTCCTATGTGCTTTCATCCCTAACCCTAACCCTAACCCTTCCGAAAGTCGGAGAAGCTCAAGGATGGTACCGATCGATGCGCGCTACCCCATTTAGTGGGGGTAGAGCCTACTTGCAAGTCTCTCCGACCTTCACAAAAAAAGTTATTCAAGAATATCTCTTTCTCCTATGTGCTTTCATCCCTAACCCTAACCCTAACCCTTCCGAAAGTCGGAGAAGCTCAAGGATGGTACCGATCGATGCGCGCTACCCCATTTAGTGGGGGTAGAGCCTACTTGCAAGTCTCTCCGACCTTCACAAAAAAAGTTATTCAAGAATATCTCCTCAGATTTGGGGGAATTTCGTCGGTCGACCTCTTCCGAAGGTCGTACAAGCTCGGGGATGGTACCAATCGATCCGCAGGACCCAAATTAGTCCAGATGCAACCACTTTCCAAGTCTCTCCGACCTTCACAAAAAAAGTTATTCAAGAATATCTCTTTCTCCTATGTGCTTTCATCCCTAACCCTAACCCTAACCCTTCCGAAAGTCGGAGAAGCTCAAGGATGGTACTGATCGATGCGCGCAACCCCATTTAGTGGGGGTAGAGCCTACTTGCAAGTCTCTCCGACCTTCACAAAAAAGTTATTCAAGAATATCTCCTCAGATTTGGGGGAATTTCGTCGGTCGACCTCTTCCGAAGGTCGTACAAGCTCGGGGATGGTACCAATCGATCAGCAGGACCCAAATTAGTCCAGATGCAACCACTTTCCAAGTCTCTCCGACCTTCACAAAAAAAGTTATTCAAGAATATCTCTTTCTCCTATGTGCTTTCATCCCTAACCCTAACCCTAACCCTTCCGAAAGTCGGAGAAGCTCAAGGATGGTACCGATCGATGCGCGCTACCCCATTTAGTGGGGGTAGAGCCTACTTGCAAGTCTCTCCGACCTTCACAAAAAAAGTTATTCAAGAATATCTCTTTCTCCTATGTGCTTTCATCCCTAACCCTAACCCTAACCCTTCCGAAAGTCGGAGAAGCTCAAGGATGGTACCGATCGATGCGCGCTACCCCATTTAGTGGGGGTAGAGCCTACTTGCAAGTCTCTCCGACCTTCACAAAAAAAGTTATTCAAGAATATCTCCTCAGATTTGGGGGAATTTCGTCGGTCGACCTCTTCCGAAGGTCGTACAAGCTCGGGGATGGTACCAATCGATCCGCAGGACCCAAATTAGTCCAGATGCAACCACTTTCCAAGTCTCTCCGACCTTCACAAAAAAAGTTATTCAAGAATATCTCTTTCTCCTATGTGCTTTCATCCCTAACCCTAACCCTTCCGAAAGTCGGAGAAGCTCAAGGATGGTACCGATCGATGCGCGCTACCCCATTTAGTGGGGGTAGAGCCTACTTGCAAGTCTCTCCGACCTTCACAAAAAAAGTTATTCAAGAATATCTCTTTCTCCTATGTGCTTTCATCCCTAACCCTAACCCTAACCCTTCCGAAAGTCGGAGAAGCTCAAGGATGGTACCGATCGATGCGCGCTACCCCATTTAGTGGGGGTAGAGCCTACTTGCAAGTCTCTCCGACCTTCACAAAAAAAGTTATTCAAGAATATCTCCTCAGATTTGGGGGAATTTCGTCGGTCGACCTCTTCCGAAGGTCGTACAAGCTCGGGGATGGTACCAATCGATCTGCAGGACCCAAATTAGTCCAGATGCAACCACTTTTCAAGTCTCTCCGACCTTCACAAAAAAAGTTATTCAAGAATATCTCTTTCTCCTATGTGCTTTCATCCCTAACCCTAACCCTTCCGAAAGTCGGAGAAGCTCAAGGATGGTACCGATCGATGCGCGCTACCCCATTTAGTGGGGGTAGAGCCTACTTGCAAGTCTCTCCGACCTTCACAAAAAAAGTTATTCAAGAATATCTCTTTCTCCTATGTGCTTTCATCCCTAACCCTAACCCTAACCCTTCCGAAAGTCGGAGAAGCTCAAGGATGGTACCGATCGATGCGCGCTACCCCATTTAGTGGGGGTAGAGCCTACTTGCAAGTCTCTCCGACCTTCACAAAAAAAGTTATTCAAGAATATCTCTTTCTCCTATGTGCTTTCATCCCTAACCCTAACCCTAACCCTTCCGAAAGTCGGAGAAGCTCAAGGATGGTACCGATCGATGCGCGCTACCCCATTTAGTGGGGGTAGAGCCTACTTGCAAGTCTCTCCGACCTTCACAAAAAAAGTTATTCAAGAATATCTCTTTCTCCTATGTGCTTTCATCCCTAACCCTAACCCTTCCGAAAGTCGGAGAAGCTCAAGGATGGTACTGATCGATGCGCGCAACCCCATTTAGTGGGGGTAGAGCCTACTTGCAAGTCTCTCCGACCTTCACAAAAAAAGTTATTCAAGAATATCTCCTCAGATTTGGGGGAATTTCGTCGGTCGACCTCTTCCGAAGGTCGTACAAGCTCGGGGATGGTACCAATCGATCCGCAGGACCCAAATTAGTCCAGATGCAACCACTTTCCAAGTCTCTCCGACCTTCACAAAAAAAGTTATTCAAGAATATCTCTTTCTCCTATGTGCTTTCATCCCTAACCCTAACCCTAACCCTTCCGAAAGTCGGAGAAGCTCAAGGATGGTACCGATCGATGCGCGCTACCCCGTTTAGTGGGGGTAGAGCCTACTTGCAAGTCTCTCCGACCTTCACAAAAAAAGTTATTCAAGAATATCTCTTTCTCCTATGTGCTTTCATCCCTAACCCTAACCCTAACCCTTCCGAAAGTCGGAGAAGCTCAAGGATAGTACCGATCGATGCGCGCTACCCCATTTAGTGGGGGTAGAGCCTACTTGCAAGTCTCTCCGACCTTCACAAAAAAAGTTATTCAAGAATATCTCTTTCTCCTATGTGCTTTCATCCCTAACCCTAACCCTAACCCTTCCGAAAGTCGGAGAAGCTCAAGGATGGTACCGATCGATGCGCGCTACCCCATTTAGTGGGGGTAGAGCCTACTTGCAAGTCTCTCCGACCTTCACAAAAAAAGTTATTCAAGAATATCTCTTTCTCCTATGTGCTTTCATCCCTAACCCTAACCCTAACCCTTCCGAAAGTCGGAGAAGCTCAAGGATGGTACCGATCGATGCGTGCTACCCCATTTAGTGGGGGTAGAGCCTACTTGCAAGTCTCTCCGACCTTCACAAAAAAAGTTATTCAAGAATATCTCTTTCTCCTATGTGCTTTCATCCCTAACCCTAACCCTAACCCTTCCGAAAGTCGGAGAAGCTCAAGGATGGTACCGATCGATGCGCGCTACCCCATTTAGTGGGGGTAGAGCCTACTTGCAAGTCTCTCCGACCTTCACAAAAAAAGTTATTCAAGAATATCTCTTTCTCCTATGTGCTTTCATCCCTAACCCTAACCCTAACCCTTCCGAAAGTCGGAGAAGCTCAAGGATGGTACCGATCGATGCGCGCTACCCCATTTAGTGGGGGTAGAGCCTACTTGCAAGTCTCTCCGACCTTCACAAAAAAAGTTATTCAAGAATATCTCTTTCTCCTATGTGCTTTCATCCCTAACCCTAACCCTAACCCTTCCGAAAGTCGGAGAAGCTCAAGGATGGTACTGATCGATGCGCGCAACCCCATTTAGTGGGGGTAGAGCCTACTTGCAAGTCTCTCCGACCTTCACAAAAAAAGTTATTCAAGAATATCTCCTCAGATTTGGGGGAATTTCGTCGGTCGACCTCTTCCGAAGGTCGTACAAGCTCGGGGATGGTACCAATCGATCCGCAGGACCCAAATTAGTCCAGATGCAACCACTTTCCAAGTCTCTCCGACCTTCACAAAAAAAGTTATTCAAGAATATCTCTTTCTCCTATGTGCTTTCATCCCTAACCCTAACCCTTCCGAAAGTCGGAGAAGCTCAAAGATGGTACCGATCGATGCGCGCTACCCCATTTAGTGGGGGTAGAGCCTACTTGCAAGTCTCTCCGACCTTCACAAAAAAAGTTATTCAAGAATATCTCTTTCTCCTATGTGCTTTCATCCCTAACCCTAACCCTAACCCTTCCGAAAGTCGGAGAAGCTCAAGGATGGTACCGATCGATGCGCGCTACCCCATTTAGTGGGGGTAGAGCCTACTTGCAAGTCTTTCCGACCTTCACAAAAAAAGTTATTCAAGAATATCTCTTTCTCCTATGTGCTTTCATCCCTAACCCTAACCCTAACCCTTCCGAAAGTCGGAGAAGCTCAAGGATGGTACCGATCGATGCGCGCTACCCCATTTAGTGGGGGTAGAGCCTACTTGCAAGTCTCTCCGACCTTCACAAAAAAAGTTATTCAAGAATATCTCTTTCTCCTATGTGCTTTCATCCCTAACCCTAACCCTTCCGAAAGTCGGAGAAGCTCAAGGATGGTACCGATCGATGCGCGCTACCCCATTTAGTGGGGGTAGAGCCTACTTGCAAGTCTCTCCGACCTTCACAAAAAAAGTTATTCAAGAATATCTCTTTCTCCTATGTGCTTTCATCCCTAACCCTAACCCTAACCCTTCCGAAAGTCGGAGAAGCTCAAGGATGGTACCGATCGATGCGCGCTACCCCATTTAGTGGGGGTAGAGCCTACTTGCAAGTCTCTCCGACCTTCACAAAAAAAGTTATTCAAGAATATCTCCTCAGATTTGGGGGAATTTCGTCGGTCGACCTCTTCCGAAGGTCGTACAAGCTCGGGGATGGTACCAATCGATCTGCAGGACCCAAATTAGTCCAGATGCAACCACTTTCCAAGTCTCTCCGACCTTCACAAAAAAAGTTATTCAAGAATATCTCTTTCTCCTATGTGCTTTCATCCCTAACCCTAACCCTAACCCTTCCGAAAGTCGGAGAAGCTCAAAGATGGTACCGATCGATGCGCGCTACCCCATTTAGTGGGGGTAGAGCCTACTTGCAAGTCTCTCCGACCTTCACAAAAAAAGTTATTCAAGAATATCTCTTTCTCCTATGTGCTTTCAGCCCTAACCCTAACCCTAACCCTTCCGAAAGTCGGAGAAGCTCAAGGATGGTACCGATCGATGCGCGCTACCCCATTTAGTGGGGGTAGAGCCTACTTGCAAGTCTCTCCGACCTTCACAAAAAAAGTTATTCAAGAATATCTCTTTCTCCTATGTGCTTTCATCCCTAACCCTAACCCTAACCCTTCCGAAAGTCGGAGAAGCTTAAGGATGGTACCGATCGATGCGCGCTACCCCATTTAGTGGGGGTAGAGCCTACTTGCAAGTCTCTCCGACCTTCACAAAAAAAGTTATTCAAGAATATCTCTTTCTCCTATGTGCTTTCATCCCTAACCCTAACCCTAACCCTTCCGAAAGTCGGAGAAGCTCAAGGATGGTACTGATCGATGCGCGCAACCCCATTTAGTGGGGGTAGAGCCTACTTGCAAGTCTCTCCGACCTTCACAAAAAAAGTTATTCAAGAATATCTCCTCAGATTTGGGGGAATTTCGTCAGTCGACCTCTTCCGAAGGTCGTACAAGCTCGGGGATGGTACCAATCGATCCGCAGGACCCAAATTAGTCCAGATGCAACCACTTTCCAAGTCTCTCCGACCTTCACAAAAAAAGTTATTCAAGAATATCTCTTTCTCCTATGTGCTTTCATCCCTAACCCTAACCCTAACCCTTCCGAAAGTCGGAGAAGCTCAAGGATGGTACCGATCGATGCGCGCTACCCCATTTAGTGGGGGTAGAGCCTACTTGCAAGTCTCTCCGACCTTCACAAAAAAAGTTATTCAAGAATATCTCTTTCTCCTATGTGCTTTCATCCCTAACCCTAACCCTAACCCTTCCGAAAGTCGGAGAAGCTCAAGGATGGTACCGATCGATGCGCGCTACCCCATTTAGTGGGGGTAGAGCCTACTTGCAAGTCTCTCCGACCTTCACAAAAAAAGTTATTCAAGAATATCTCTTTCTCCTATGTGCTTTCATCCCTAACCCTAACCCTAACCCTTCCGAAAGTCGGAGAAGCTCAAGGATGGTACCGATCGATGCGCGCTACCCCATTTAGTGGGGGTAGAGCCTACTTGCAAGTCTCTCCGACCTTCACAAAAAAAGTTATTCAAGAATATCTCTTTCTCCTATGTGCTTTCATCCCTAACCCTAACCCTTCCGAAAGTCGGAGAAGCTCAAGGATGGTACTGATCGATGCGCGCAACCCCATTTAGTGGGGGTAGAGCCTACTTGCAAGTCTCTCCGACCTTCACAAAAAAAGTTATTCAAGAATATCTCCTCAGATTTGGGGGAATTTCGTCGGTCGACCTCTTCCGAAGGTCGTACAAGCTCGGGGATGGTACCAATCGATCCGCAGGACCCAAATTAGTCCAGATGCAACCACTTTCCAAGTCTCTCCGACCTTCACAAAAAAAGTTATTCAAGAATATCTCTTTCTCCTATGTGCTTTCATCCCTAACCCTAACCCTAACCCTTCCGAAAGTCGGAGAAGCTCAAAGATGGTACCGATCGATGCGCGCTACCCCATTTAGTGGGGGTAGAGCCTACTTGCAAGTCTCTCCGACCTTCACAAAAAAAGTTATTCAAGAATATCTCTTTCTCCTATGTGCTTTCAGCCCTAACCCTAACCCTAACCCTTCCGAAAGTCGGAGAAGCTCAAGGATGGTACCGATCGATGCGCGCTACCCCATTTAGTGGGGGTAGAGCCTACTTGCAAGTCTCTCCGACCTTCACAAAAAAAGTTATTCAAGAATATCTCTTTCTCCTATGTGCTTTCATCCCTAACCCTAACCCTAACCCTTCCGAAAGTCGGAGAAGCTTAAGGATGGTACCGATCGATGCGCGCTACCCCATTTAGTGGGGGTAGAGCCTACTTGCAAGTCTCTCCGACCTTCACAAAAAAAGTTATTCAAGAATATCTCTTTCTCCTATGTGCTTTCATCCCTAACCCTAACCCTAACCCTTCCGAAAGTCGGAGAAGCTCAAAGATGGTACTGATCGATGCGCGCAACCCCATTTAGTGGGGGTAGAGCCTACTTGCAAGTCTCTCCGACCTTCACAAAAAAAGTTATTCAAGAATATCTCCTCAGATTTGGGGGAATTTCGTCAGTCGACCTCTTCCGAAGGTCGTACAAGCTCGGGGATGGTACCAATCGATCCGCAGGACCCAAATTAGTCCAGATGCAACCACTTTCCAAGTCTCTCCGACCTTCACAAAAAAAGTTATTCAAGAATATCTCTTTCTCCTATGTGCTTTCATCCCTAACCCTAACCCTAACCCTTCCGAAAGTCGGAGAAGCTCAAGGATGGTACCGATCGATGCGCGCTACCCCATTTAGTGGGGGTAGAGCCTACTTGCAAGTCTCTCCGACCTTCACAAAAAAAGTTATTCAAGAATATCTCTTTCTCCTATGTGCTTTCATCCCTAACCCTAACCCTAACCCTTCCGAAAGTCTAAGAAGCTCAAGGATGGTACCGATCGATGCGCGCTACCCCATTTAGTGGGGGTAGAGCCTACTTGCAAGTCTCTCCGACCTTCACAAAAAAAGTTATTCAAGAATATCTCCTCAGATTTGGGGGAATTTCGTCGGTCGACCTCTTTCGAAGGTCGTACAAGCTCGGGGATGGTACCAATCGATCCGCAGGACCCAAATTAGTCCAGATGCAACCACTTTCCAAGTCTCTCCGACCTTCACAAAAAAAGTTATTCAAGAATATCTCTTTCTCCTATGTGCTTTCATCCCTAACCCTAACCCTAACCCTTCCGAAAGTCGGAGAAGCTCAAGGATGGTACCGATCGATGCGCGCTACCCCATTTAGTGGGGGTAGAGCCTACTTGCAAGTCTCTCCGACCTTCACAAAAAAAGTTATTCAAGAATATCTCTTTCTCCTATGTGCTTTCATCCCTAACCCTAACCCTAACCCTTCCGAAAGTCGGAGAAGCTCAAGGATGGTACTGATCGATGCGCGCTACCCCATTTAGTGGGGGTAGAGCCTACTTGCAAGTCTCTCCGACCTTCACAAAAAAAGTTATTCAAGAATATCTCTTTCTCCTATGTGCTTTCATCCCTAACCCTAACCCTAACCCTTCCGAAAGTCGGAGAAGCTCAAGGATAGTACTGATCGATGCGCGCAACCCCATTTAGTGGGGGTAAAGCCTACTTGCAAGTCTCTCCGACCTTCACAAAAAAAGTTATTCAAGAATATCTCCTCAGATTTGGGGGAATTTCGTCGGTCGACCTCTTCCGAAGGTCGTACAAGCTCGGGGATGGTACCAATCGATCCGCAGGACCCAAATTAGTCCAGATGCAACCACTTTCCAAGTCTCTCCGACCTTCACAAAAAAAGTTATTCAAGAATATCTCTTTCTCCTATGTGCTTTCATCCCTAACCCTAACCCTTCCGAAAGTCGGAGAAGCTCAAGGATGGTACCGATCGATGCGCGCTACCCCATTTAGTGGGGGTAGAGCCTACTTGCAAGTCTCTCCGACCTTCACAAAAAAAGTTATTCAAGAATATCTCTTTCTCCTATGTGCTTTCATCCCTAACCCTAACCCTAACCCTTCCGAAAGTCGGAGAAGCTCAAGGATGGTACCGATCGATGCGCGCTACCCCATTTAGTGGGGGTAGAGCCTACTTGCAAGTCTCTCCGACCTTCACAAAAAAAGTTATTCAAGAATATCTCTTTCTCCTATGTGCTTTCATCCCTAACCCTAACCCTAACCCTTCCGAAAGTCGGAGAAGCTCAAGGATGGTACTGATCGATGCGCGCAACCCCATTTAGTGGGGGTAGAGCCTACTTGCAAGTCTCTCCGACCTTCACAAAAAAAGTTATTCAAGAATATCTCCTCAGATTTGGGGGAATTTCGTCGGTCGACCTCTTCCGAAGGTCGTACAAGCTCGGGGATGGTACCAATCGATCCGCAGGACCCAAATTAGTCCAGATGCAACCACTTTCCAAGTCTCTCCGACCTTCACAAAAAAAGTTATTCAAGAATATCTCTTTCTCCTATGTGCTTTCATCCCTAACCCTAACCCTAACCCTTCCGAAAGTCGGAGAAGCTCAAGGATGGTACCGATCGATGTGCGCTACCCCATTTAGTGGGGGTAGAGCCTACTTGCAAGTCTCTCCGACCTTCACAAAAAAAGTTATTCAAGAATATCTCTTTCTCCTATGTGCTTTCATCCCTAACCCTAACCCTAACCCTTCCGAAAGTCGGAGAAGCTCAAGGATGGTACCGATCGATGCGCGCTACCCCATTTAGTGGGGGTAGAGCCTACTTGCAAGTCTCTCCGACCTTCACAAAAAAAGTTATTCAAGAATATCTCTTTCTCCTATGTGCTTTCATCCCTAACCCTAACCCTAACCCTTCCGAAAGTCGGAGAAGCTCAAGGATGGTACCGATCGATGCGCGCTACCCCATTTAGTGGGGGTAGAGCCTACTTGCAAGTCTCTCCGACCTTCACAAAAAAAGTTATTCAAGAATATCTCTTTCTCCTATGTGCTTTCATCCCTAACCCTAACCCTTCCGAAAGTCGGAGAAGCTCAAGGATGGTACTGATCGATGCGCGCAACCCCATTTAGTGGGGGTAGAGCCTACTTGCAAGTCTCTCCGACCTTCACAAAAAAAGTTATTCAAGAATATCTCCTCAGATTTGGGGGAATTTCGTCGGTCGACCTCTTCCGAAGGTCGTACAAGCTCGGGGATGGTACCAATCGATCCGCAGGACCCAAATTAGTCCAGATGCAACCACTTTCCAAGTCTCTCCGACCTTCACAAAAAAAGTTATTCAAGAATATCTCTTTCTCCTATGTGCTTTCATCCCTAACCCTAACCCTAACCCTTCCGAAAGTCGGAGAAGCTCAAGGATGGTACCGATCGATGTGCGCTACCCCATTTAGTGGGGGTAGAGCCTACTTGCAAGTCTCTCCGACCTTCACAAAAAAAGTTATTCAAGAATATCTCTTTCTCCTATGTGCTTTCATCCCTAACCCTAACCCTAACCCTTCCGAAAGTCGGAGAAGCTCAAGGATGGTACCGATCGATGCGCGCTACCCCATTTAGTGGGGGTAGAGCCTACTTGCAAGTCTCTCCGACCTTCACAAAAAAAGTTATTCAAGAATATCTCTTTCTCCTATGTGCTTTCATCCCTAACCCTAACCCTAACCCTTCCGAAAGTCGGAGAAGCTCAAGGATGGTACCGATCGATGCGCGCTACCCCATTTAGTGGGGGTAGAGCCTACTTGCAAGTCTCTCCGACCTTCACAAAAAAAGTTATTCAAGAATATCTCTTTCTCCTATGTGCTTTCATCCCTAACCCTAACCCTTCCGAAAGTCGGAGAAGCTCAAGGATGGTACTGATCGATGCGCGCAACCCCATTTAGTGGGGGTAGAGCCTACTTGCAAGTCTCTCCGACCTTCACAAAAAAAGTTATTCAAGAATATCTCCTCAGATTTGGGGGAATTTCGTCGGTCGACCTCTTCCGAAGGTCGTACAAGCTCGGGGATGGTACCAATCGATCCGCAGGACCCAAATTAGTCCAGATGCAACCACTTTCCAAGTCTCTCCGACCTTCACAAAAAAAGTTATTCAAGAATATCTCTTTCTCCTATGTGCTTTCATCCCTAACCCTAACCCTAACCCTTCCGAAAGTCGGAGAAGCTCAAAGATGGTACCGATCGATGCGCGCTACCCCATTTAGTGGGGGTAGAGCCTACTTGCAAGTCTCTCCGACCTTCACAAAAAAAGTTATTCAAGAATATCTCCTCAGATTTGGGGGAATTTCGTCGGTCGACCTCTTCCGAAGGTCGTACAAGCTCGGGGATGGTACCAATCGATCCGCAGGACCCAAATTAGTCCAGATGCAACCACTTTCCAAGTCTCTCCGACCTTCACAAAAAAAGTTATTCAAGAATATCTCTTTCTCCTATGTGCTTTCATCCCTAACCCTAACCCTAACCCTTCCGAAAGTCGGAGAAGCTCAAGGATGGTACCGATCGATGCGCGCTACCCCATTTAGTGGGGGTAGAGCCTACTTGCAAGTCTCTCCGACCTTCACAAAAAAGGTTATTCAAGAATATCTCTTTCTCCTATGTGCTTTCATCCCTAACCCTAACCCTAACCCTTCCGAAAGTCGGAGAAGCTCAAGGATGGTACCGATCGATGCGCGCTACCCCATTTAGTGGGGGTAGAGCCTACTTGCAAGTCTCTCCGACCTTCACAAAAAAAGTTATTCAAGAATATCTCCTCAGATTTGGGGGAATTTCGTCGGTCGACCTCTTCCGAAGGTCGTACAAGCTCGGGAATGGTACCAATCGATCCGCAGGACCCAAATTAGTCCAGATGCAACCACTTTTCAAGTCTCTCCGACCTTCACAAAAAAAGTTATTCAAGAATATCTCTTTCTCCTATGTGCTTTCATCCCTAACCCTAACCCTAACCCTTCCGAAAGTCGGAGAAGCTCAAAGATGGTACCGATAGATGCGCGCTACCCCATTTAGTGGGGGTAGAGCCTACTTGCAAGTCTCTCCGACCTTCACAAAAAAAGTTATTCAAGAATATCTCTTTCTCCTATGTGCTTTCATCCCTAACCCTAACCCTTCCGAAAGTCGGAGAAGCTCAAGGATGGTACCGATCGATGCGCGTTACCCCATTTAGTGGGGGTAGAGCCTACTTGCAAGTCTCTCCGACCTTCACAAAAAAAGTTATTCAAGAATATCTCTTTCTCCTATGTGCTTTCATCCCTAACCCTAACCCTAACCCTTCCGAAAGTCGGAGAAGCTCAAGGATGGTACCGATCGATGCGCGCTACCCCATTTAGTGGGGGTAGAGCCTACTTGCAAGTCTCTCCGACCTTCACAAAAAAAGTTATTCAAGAATATCTCTTTCTCCTATGTGCTTTCATCCCTAACCCTAACCCTAACCCTTCCGAAAGTCGGAGAAGCTCAAGGATGGTACCGATCGATGCGCGCTACCCCATTTAGTGGGGGTAGAGCCTACTTGCAAGTCTCTCCGACCTTCACAAAAAAAGTTATTCAAGAATATCTCCTCAGATTTGGGGGAATTTCGTCGGTCGACCTCTTCCGAAGGTCGTACAAGCTCGGGGATGGTACCAATCGATCCGCAGGACCCAAATTAAACCAGATGCAACCACTTTCCAAGTCTCTCCGACCTTCACAAAAAAAGTTATTCAAGAATATCTCTTTCTCCTATGTGCTTTCATCCCTAACCCTAACCCTAACCCTTCCGAAAGTCGGAGAAGCTCAAGGATGGTACCGATCGATGCGCGCTACCCCATTTAGTGGGGGTAGAGCCTACTTGCAAGTCTCTCCGACCTTCACAAAAAAAGTTATTCAAGAATATCTCTTTCTCCTATGTGCTTTCATCCCTAACCCTAACCCTAACCCTTCCGAAAGTCGGAGAAGCTCAAGGATGGTACCGATCGATGCGCGCTATCCCATTTAGTGGGGGTAGAGCCTACTTGCAAGTCTCTCCGACCTTCACAAAAAAAGTTATTCAAGAATATCTCTTTCTCCTATGTGCTTTCATCCCTAACCCTAACCCTAACCCTTCCGAAAGTCGGAGAAGCTCAAGGATGGTACCGATCGATGCGCGCTACCCCATTTAGTGGGGGTAGAGCCTACTTGCAAGTCTCTCCGACCTTCACAAAAAAAGTTATTCAAGAATATCTCTTTCTCCTATGTGCTTTCATCCCTAACCCTAACCCTAACCCTTCCGAAAGTCGGAGGAGCTCAACGATGGTACCGATCGATGCGCGCTACCCCATTTAGTGGGGGTAGAGCCTACTTGCAAGTCTCTCCGACCTTCACAAAAAAAGTTATTCAAGAATATCTCTTTCTCCTATGTGCTTTCATCCCTAACCCTAACCCTAACCCTTCCGAAAGTCGGAGAAGCTCAAGGATGGTACCGATCGATGCGCGCTACCCCATTTAGTGGGGGTAGAGCCTACTTGCAAGTCTCTCCGACCTTCACAAAAAAAGTTATTCAAGAATATCTCTTTCTCCTATGTGCTTTCATCCCTAACCCTAACCCTAACCCTTCCGAAAGTCGGAGAAGCTCAAGGATGGTACTGATCGATGCGCGCAACCCCATTTAGTGGGGGTAGAGCCTACTTGCAAGTCTCTCCGACCTTCACAAAAAAAGTTATTCAAGAATATCTCCTCAGATTTGGGGGAATTTCGTCGGTCGACCTCTTCCGAAGGTCGTACAAGCTCGGGGATGGTACCAATCGATCCGCAGGACCCAAATTAGTCTAGATGCAACCACTTTCCAAGTCTTTCCGACCTTCACAAAAAAAGTTATTCAAGAATATCTCTTTCTCCTATGTGCTTTCATCCCTAACCCTAACCCTAACCCTTCCGAAAGTCGGAGAAGCTCAAGGATGGTACCGATCGATGCGCGCTACCCCATTTAGTGGGGGTAGAGCCTACTTGCAAGTCTCTCCGACCTTCACAAAAAAAGTTATTCAAGAATATCTCTTTCTCCTATGTGCTTTCATCCCTAACCCTAACCCTTCCGAAAGTCGGAGAAGCTCAAGGATGGTACCGATCGATGCGCGCTACCCCATTTAGTGGGGGTAGAGCCTACTTGCAAGTCTCTCCGACCTTCACAAAAAAAGTTATTCAAGAATATCTCTTTCTCCTATGTGCTTTCATCCCTAACCCTAACCCTAACCCTTCCGAAAGTCGGAGAAGCTCAAGGATGGTACCGATCGATGCGCGCTACCCCATTTAGTGGGGGTAGAGCCTACTTGCAAGTCTCTCCGACCTTCACAAAAAAAGTTATTCAAGAATATCTCTTTCTCCTATGTGCTTTCATCCCTAACCCTAACCCTAACCCTTCCGAAAGTCGGAGAAGCTCAAGGATGGTACCGATCGATGCGCGCTACCCCATTTAGTGGGGGTAGAGCCTACTTGCAAGTCTCTCCGACCTTCACAAAAAAAGTTATTCAAGAATATCTCTTTCTCCTATGTGCTTTCATCCCTAACCCTAACCCTAACCCTTCCGAAAGTCGGAGAAGCTCAAGGATGGTACTGATCGATGCGCGCAACCCCATTTAGTGGGGGTAGAGCCTACTTGCAAGTCTCTCCGACCTTCACAAAAAAAGTTATTCAAGAATATCTCTTTCTCCTATGTGCTTTCATCCCTAACCCTAACCCTTCCGAAAGTCGGAGAAGCTCAAGGATGGTACCGATCGATGCGCGCTACCCCATTTAGTGGGGGTAGAGCCTACTTGCAAGTCTCTCCGACCTTCACAAAAAAAGTTATTCAAGAATATCTCCTCAGATTTGGGGGAATTTCGTCGGTCGACCTCTTCCGAAGGTCGTACAAGCTCGGGGATGGTACCAATCGATCTGCAGGACCCAAATTAGTCCAGATGCAACCACTTTCCAAGTCTCTCCGACCTTCACAAAAAAAGTTATTCAAGAATATCTCTTTCTCCTATGTGCTTTCATCCCTAACCCTAACCCTAACCCTTCCGAAAGTCGGAGAAGCTCAAAGATGGTACCGATCGATGCGCGCTACCCCATTTAGTGGGGGTAGAGCCTACTTGCAAGTCTCTCCGACCTTCACAAAAAAAGTTATTCAAGAATATCTCTTTCTCCTATGTGCTTTCAGCCCTAACCCTAACCCTAACCCTTCCGAAAGTCGGAGAAGCTCAAGGATGGTACCGATCGATGCGCGCTACCCCATTTAGTGGGGGTAGAGCCTACTTGCAAGTCTCTCCGACCTTCACAAAAAAAGTTATTCAAGAATATCTCTTTCTCCTATGTGCTTTCATCCCTAACCCTAACCCTAACCCTTCCGAAAGTCGGAGAAGCTTAAGGATGGTACCGATCGATGCGCGCTACCCCATTTAGTGGGGGTAGAGCCTACTTGCAAGTCTCTCCGACCTTCACAAAAAAAGTTATTCAAGAATATCTCTTTCTCCTATGTGCTTTCATCCCTAACCCTAACCCTAACCCTTCCGAAAGTCGGAGAAGCTCAAGGATGGTACTGATCGATGCGCGCAACCCCATTTAGTGGGGGTAGAGCCTACTTGCAAGTCTCTCCGACCTTCACAAAAAAAGTTATTCAAGAATATCTCCTCAGATTTGGGGGAATTTCGTCAGTCGACCTCTTCCGAAGGTCGTACAAGCTCGGGGATGGTACCAATCGATCCGCAGGACCCAAATTAGTCCAGATGCAACCACTTTCCAAGTCTCTCCGACCTTCACAAAAAAAGTTATTCAAGAATATCTCTTTCTCCTATGTGCTTTCATCCCTAACCCTAACCCTAACCCTTCCGAAAGTCGGAGAAGCTCAAGGATGGTACCGATCGATGCGCGCTACCCCATTTAGTGGGGGTAGAGCCTACTTGCAAGTCTCTCCGACCTTCACAAAAAAAGTTATTCAAGAATATCTCTTTCTCCTATGTGCTTTCATCCCTAACCCTAACCCTAACCCTTCCGAAAGTCGGAGAAGCTCAAGGATGGTACCGATCGATGCGCGCTACCCCATTTAGTGGGGGTAGAGCCTACTTGCAAGTCTCTCCGACCTTCACAAAAAAAGTTATTCAAGAATATCTCTTTCTCCTATGTGCTTTCATCCCTAACCCTAACCCTAACCCTTCCGAAAGTCGGAGAAGCTCAAGGATGGTACCGATCGATGCGCGCTACCCCATTTAGTGGGGGTAGAGCCTACTTGCAAGTCTCTCCGACCTTCACAAAAAAAGTTATTCAAGAATATCTCTTTCTCCTATGTGCTTTCATCCCTAACCCTAACCCTTCCGAAAGTCGGAGAAGCTCAAGGATGGTACTGATCGATGCGCGCAACCCCATTTAGTGGGGGTAGAGCCTACTTGCAAGTCTCTCCGACCTTCACAAAAAAAGTTATTCAAGAATATCTCCTCAGATTTGGGGGAATTTCGTCGGTCGACCTCTTCCGAAGGTCGTACAAGCTCGGGGATGGTACCAATCGATCCGCAGGACCCAAATTAGTCCAGATGCAACCACTTTCCAAGTCTCTCCGACCTTCACAAAAAAAGTTATTCAAGAATATCTCTTTCTCCTATGTGCTTTCATCCCTAACCCTAACCCTAACCCTTCCGAAAGTCGGAGAAGCTCAAAGATGGTACCGATCGATGCGCGCTACCCCATTTAGTGGGGGTAGAGCCTACTTGCAAGTCTCTCCGACCTTCACAAAAAAAGTTATTCAAGAATATCTCTTTCTCCTATGTGCTTTCAGCCCTAACCCTAACCCTAACCCTTCCGAAAGTCGGAGAAGCTCAAGGATGGTACCGATCGATGCGCGCTACCCCATTTAGTGGGGGTAGAGCCTACTTGCAAGTCTCTCCGACCTTCACAAAAAAAGTTATTCAAGAATATCTCTTTCTCCTATGTGCTTTCATCCCTAACCCTAACCCTAACCCTTCCGAAAGTCGGAGAAGCTTAAGGATGGTACCGATCGATGCGCGCTACCCCATTTAGTGGGGGTAGAGCCTACTTGCAAGTCTCTCCGACCTTCACAAAAAAAGTTATTCAAGAATATCTCTTTCTCCTATGTGCTTTCATCCCTAACCCTAACCCTAACCCTTCCGAAAGTCGGAGAAGCTCAAAGATGGTACTGATCGATGCGCGCAACCCCATTTAGTGGGGGTAGAGCCTACTTGCAAGTCTCTCCGACCTTCACAAAAAAAGTTATTCAAGAATATCTCCTCAGATTTGGGGGAATTTCGTCAGTCGACCTCTTCCGAAGGTCGTACAAGCTCGGGGATGGTACCAATCGATCCGCAGGACCCAAATTAGTCCAGATGCAACCACTTTCCAAGTCTCTCCGACCTTCACAAAAAAAGTTATTCAAGAATATCTCTTTCTCCTATGTGCTTTCATCCCTAACCCTAACCCTAACCCTTCCGAAAGTCGGAGAAGCTCAAGGATGGTACCGATCGATGCGCGCTACCCCATTTAGTGGGGGTAGAGCCTACTTGCAAGTCTCTCCGACCTTCACAAAAAAAGTTATTCAAGAATATCTCTTTCTCCTATGTGCTTTCATCCCTAACCCTAACCCTAACCCTTCCGAAAGTCTAAGAAGCTCAAGGATGGTACCGATCGATGCGCGCTACCCCATTTAGTGGGGGTAGAGCCTACTTGCAAGTCTCTCCGACCTTCACAAAAAAAGTTATTCAAGAATATCTCCTCAGATTTGGGGGAATTTCGTCGGTCGACCTCTTTCGAAGGTCGTACAAGCTCGGGGATGGTACCAATCGATCCGCAGGACCCAAATTAGTCCAGATGCAACCACTTTCCAAGTCTCTCCGACCTTCACAAAAAAAGTTATTCAAGAATATCTCTTTCTCCTATGTGCTTTCATCCCTAACCCTAACCCTAACCCTTCCGAAAGTCGGAGAAGCTCAAGGATGGTACCGATCGATGCGCGCTACCCCATTTAGTGGGGGTAGAGCCTACTTGCAAGTCTCTCCGACCTTCACAAAAAAAGTTATTCAAGAATATCTCTTTCTCCTATGTGCTTTCATCCCTAACCCTAACCCTAACCCTTCCGAAAGTCGGAGAAGCTCAAGGATGGTACTGATCGATGCGCGCTACCCCATTTAGTGGGGGTAGAGCCTACTTGCAAGTCTCTCCGACCTTCACAAAAAAAGTTATTCAAGAATATCTCTTTCTCCTATGTGCTTTCATCCCTAACCCTAACCCTAACCCTTCCGAAAGTCGGAGAAGCTCAAGGATAGTACTGATCGATGCGCGCAACCCCATTTAGTGGGGGTAAAGCCTACTTGCAAGTCTCTCCGACCTTCACAAAAAAAGTTATTCAAGAATATCTCCTCAGATTTGGGGGAATTTCGTCGGTCGACCTCTTCCGAAGGTCGTACAAGCTCGGGGATGGTACCAATCGATCCGCAGGACCCAAATTAGTCCAGATGCAACCACTTTCCAAGTCTCTCCGACCTTCACAAAAAAAGTTATTCAAGAATATCTCTTTCTCCTATGTGCTTTCATCCCTAACCCTAACCCTTCCGAAAGTCGGAGAAGCTCAAGGATGGTACCGATCGATGCGCGCTACCCCATTTAGTGGGGGTAGAGCCTACTTGCAAGTCTCTCCGACCTTCACAAAAAAAGTTATTCAAGAATATCTCTTTCTCCTATGTGCTTTCATCCCTAACCCTAACCCTAACCCTTCCGAAAGTCGGAGAAGCTCAAGGATGGTACCGATCGATGCGCGCTACCCCATTTAGTGGGGGTAGAGCCTACTTGCAAGTCTCTCCGACCTTCACAAAAAAAGTTATTCAAGAATATCTCTTTCTCCTATGTGCTTTCATCCCTAACCCTAACCCTAACCCTTCCGAAAGTCGGAGAAGCTCAAGGATGGTACTGATCGATGCGCGCAACCCCATTTAGTGGGGGTAGAGCCTACTTGCAAGTCTCTCCGACCTTCACAAAAAAAGTTATTCAAGAATATCTCCTCAGATTTGGGGGAATTTCGTCGGTCGACCTCTTCCGAAGGTCGTACAAGCTCGGGGATGGTACCAATCGATCCGCAGGACCCAAATTAGTCCAGATGCAACCACTTTCCAAGTCTCTCCGACCTTCACAAAAAAAGTTATTCAAGAATATCTCTTTCTCCTATGTGCTTTCATCCCTAACCCTAACCCTAACCCTTCCGAAAGTCGGAGAAGCTCAAGGATGGTACCGATCGATGTGCGCTACCCCATTTAGTGGGGGTAGAGCCTACTTGCAAGTCTCTCCGACCTTCACAAAAAAAGTTATTCAAGAATATCTCTTTCTCCTATGTGCTTTCATCCCTAACCCTAACCCTAACCCTTCCGAAAGTCGGAGAAGCTCAAGGATGGTACCGATCGATGCGCGCTACCCCATTTAGTGGGGGTAGAGCCTACTTGCAAGTCTCTCCGACCTTCACAAAAAAAGTTATTCAAGAATATCTCTTTCTCCTATGTGCTTTCATCCCTAACCCTAACCCTAACCCTTCCGAAAGTCGGAGAAGCTCAAGGATGGTACCGATCGATGCGCGCTACCCCATTTAGTGGGGGTAGAGCCTACTTGCAAGTCTCTCCGACCTTCACAAAAAAAGTTATTCAAGAATATCTCTTTCTCCTATGTGCTTTCATCCCTAACCCTAACCCTTCCGAAAGTCGGAGAAGCTCAAGGATGGTACTGATCGATGCGCGCAACCCCATTTAGTGGGGGTAGAGCCTACTTGCAAGTCTCTCCGACCTTCACAAAAAAAGTTATTCAAGAATATCTCCTCAGATTTGGGGGAATTTCGTCGGTCGACCTCTTCCGAAGGTCGTACAAGCTCGGGGATGGTACCAATCGATCCGCAGGACCCAAATTAGTCCAGATGCAACCACTTTCCAAGTCTCTCCGACCTTCACAAAAAAAGTTATTCAAGAATATCTCTTTCTCCTATGTGCTTTCATCCCTAACCCTAACCCTAACCCTTCCGAAAGTCGGAGAAGCTCAAGGATGGTACCGATCGATGTGCGCTACCCCATTTAGTGGGGGTAGAGCCTACTTGCAAGTCTCTCCGACCTTCACAAAAAAAGTTATTCAAGAATATCTCTTTCTCCTATGTGCTTTCATCCCTAACCCTAACCCTAACCCTTCCGAAAGTCGGAGAAGCTCAAGGATGGTACCGATCGATGCGCGCTACCCCATTTAGTGGGGGTAGAGCCTACTTGCAAGTCTCTCCGACCTTCACAAAAAAAGTTATTCAAGAATATCTCTTTCTCCTATGTGCTTTCATCCCTAACCCTAACCCTAACCCTTCCGAAAGTCGGAGAAGCTCAAGGATGGTACCGATCGATGCGCGCTACCCCATTTAGTGGGGGTAGAGCCTACTTGCAAGTCTCTCCGACCTTCACAAAAAAAGTTATTCAAGAATATCTCTTTCTCCTATGTGCTTTCATCCCTAACCCTAACCCTTCCGAAAGTCGGAGAAGCTCAAGGATGGTACTGATCGATGCGCGCAACCCCATTTAGTGGGGGTAGAGCCTACTTGCAAGTCTCTCCGACCTTCACAAAAAAAGTTATTCAAGAATATCTCCTCAGATTTGGGGGAATTTCGTCGGTCGACCTCTTCCGAAGGTCGTACAAGCTCGGGGATGGTACCAATCGATCCGCAGGACCCAAATTAGTCCAGATGCAACCACTTTCCAAGTCTCTCCGACCTTCACAAAAAAAGTTATTCAAGAATATCTCTTTCTCCTATGTGCTTTCATCCCTAACCCTAACCCTAACCCTTCCGAAAGTCGGAGAAGCTCAAAGATGGTACCGATCGATGCGCGCTACCCCATTTAGTGGGGGTAGAGCCTACTTGCAAGTCTCTCCGACCTTCACAAAAAAAGTTATTCAAGAATATCTCCTCAGATTTGGGGGAATTTCGTCGGTCGACCTCTTCCGAAGGTCGTACAAGCTCGGGGATGGTACCAATCGATCCGCAGGACCCAAATTAGTCCAGATGCAACCACTTTCCAAGTCTCTCCGACCTTCACAAAAAAAGTTATTCAAGAATATCTCTTTCTCCTATGTGCTTTCATCCCTAACCCTAACCCTAACCCTTCCGAAAGTCGGAGAAGCTCAAGGATGGTACCGATCGATGCGCGCTACCCCATTTAGTGGGGGTAGAGCCTACTTGCAAGTCTCTCCGACCTTCACAAAAAAGGTTATTCAAGAATATCTCTTTCTCCTATGTGCTTTCATCCCTAACCCTAACCCTAACCCTTCCGAAAGTCGGAGAAGCTCAAGGATGGTACCGATCGATGCGCGCTACCCCATTTAGTGGGGGTAGAGCCTACTTGCAAGTCTCTCCGACCTTCACAAAAAAAGTTATTCAAGAATATCTCCTCAGATTTGGGGGAATTTCGTCGGTCGACCTCTTCCGAAGGTCGTACAAGCTCGGGAATGGTACCAATCGATCCGCAGGACCCAAATTAGTCCAGATGCAACCACTTTTCAAGTCTCTCCGACCTTCACAAAAAAAGTTATTCAAGAATATCTCTTTCTCCTATGTGCTTTCATCCCTAACCCTAACCCTAACCCTTCCGAAAGTCGGAGAAGCTCAAAGATGGTACCGATAGATGCGCGCTACCCCATTTAGTGGGGGTAGAGCCTACTTGCAAGTCTCTCCGACCTTCACAAAAAAAGTTATTCAAGAATATCTCTTTCTCCTATGTGCTTTCATCCCTAACCCTAACCCTTCCGAAAGTCGGAGAAGCTCAAGGATGGTACCGATCGATGCGCGTTACCCCATTTAGTGGGGGTAGAGCCTACTTGCAAGTCTCTCCGACCTTCACAAAAAAAGTTATTCAAGAATATCTCTTTCTCCTATGTGCTTTCATCCCTAACCCTAACCCTAACCCTTCCGAAAGTCGGAGAAGCTCAAGGATGGTACCGATCGATGCGCGCTACCCCATTTAGTGGGGGTAGAGCCTACTTGCAAGTCTCTCCGACCTTCACAAAAAAAGTTATTCAAGAATATCTCTTTCTCCTATGTGCTTTCATCCCTAACCCTAACCCTAACCCTTCCGAAAGTCGGAGAAGCTCAAGGATGGTACCGATCGATGCGCGCTACCCCATTTAGTGGGGGTAGAGCCTACTTGCAAGTCTCTCCGACCTTCACAAAAAAAGTTATTCAAGAATATCTCCTCAGATTTGGGGGAATTTCGTCGGTCGACCTCTTCCGAAGGTCGTACAAGCTCGGGGATGGTACCAATCGATCCGCAGGACCCAAATTAAACCAGATGCAACCACTTTCCAAGTCTCTCCGACCTTCACAAAAAAAGTTATTCAAGAATATCTCTTTCTCCTATGTGCTTTCATCCCTAACCCTAACCCTAACCCTTCCGAAAGTCGGAGAAGCTCAAGGATGGTACCGATCGATGCGCGCTACCCCATTTAGTGGGGGTAGAGCCTACTTGCAAGTCTCTCCGACCTTCACAAAAAAAGTTATTCAAGAATATCTCTTTCTCCTATGTGCTTTCATCCCTAACCCTAACCCTAACCCTTCCGAAAGTCGGAGAAGCTCAAGGATGGTACCGATCGATGCGCGCTATCCCATTTAGTGGGGGTAGAGCCTACTTGCAAGTCTCTCCGACCTTCACAAAAAAAGTTATTCAAGAATATCTCTTTCTCCTATGTGCTTTCATCCCTAACCCTAACCCTAACCCTTCCGAAAGTCGGAGAAGCTCAAGGATGGTACCGATCGATGCGCGCTACCCCATTTAGTGGGGGTAGAGCCTACTTGCAAGTCTCTCCGACCTTCACAAAAAAAGTTATTCAAGAATATCTCTTTCTCCTATGTGCTTTCATCCCTAACCCTAACCCTAACCCTTCCGAAAGTCGGAGGAGCTCAACGATGGTACCGATCGATGCGCGCTACCCCATTTAGTGGGGGTAGAGCCTACTTGCAAGTCTCTCCGACCTTCACAAAAAAAGTTATTCAAGAATATCTCTTTCTCCTATGTGCTTTCATCCCTAACCCTAACCCTAACCCTTCCGAAAGTCGGAGAAGCTCAAGGATGGTACCGATCGATGCGCGCTACCCCATTTAGTGGGGGTAGAGCCTACTTGCAAGTCTCTCCGACCTTCACAAAAAAAGTTATTCAAGAATATCTCTTTCTCCTATGTGCTTTCATCCCTAACCCTAACCCTAACCCTTCCGAAAGTCGGAGAAGCTCAAGGATGGTACTGATCGATGCGCGCAACCCCATTTAGTGGGGGTAGAGCCTACTTGCAAGTCTCTCCGACCTTCACAAAAAAAGTTATTCAAGAATATCTCCTCAGATTTGGGGGAATTTCGTCGGTCGACCTCTTCCGAAGGTCGTACAAGCTCGGGGATGGTACCAATCGATCCGCAGGACCCAAATTAGTCTAGATGCAACCACTTTCCAAGTCTTTCCGACCTTCACAAAAAAAGTTATTCAAGAATATCTCTTTCTCCTATGTGCTTTCATCCCTAACCCTAACCCTAACCCTTCCGAAAGTCGGAGAAGCTCAAGGATGGTACCGATCGATGCGCGCTACCCCATTTAGTGGGGGTAGAGCCTACTTGCAAGTCTCTCCGACCTTCACAAAAAAAGTTATTCAAGAATATCTCTTTCTCCTATGTGCTTTCATCCCTAACCCTAACCCTTCCGAAAGTCGGAGAAGCTCAAGGATGGTACCGATCGATGCGCGCTACCCCATTTAGTGGGGGTAGAGCCTACTTGCAAGTCTCTCCGACCTTCACAAAAAAAGTTATTCAAGAATATCTCTTTCTCCTATGTGCTTTCATCCCTAACCCTAACCCTAACCCTTCCGAAAGTCGGAGAAGCTCAAGGATGGTACCGATCGATGCGCGCTACCCCATTTAGTGGGGGTAGAGCCTACTTGCAAGTCTCTCCGACCTTCACAAAAAAAGTTATTCAAGAATATCTCTTTCTCCTATGTGCTTTCATCCCTAACCCTAACCCTA
This sequence comes from Limanda limanda, assembly GCF_963576545.1. Classification (NCBI taxonomy): domain Eukaryota; kingdom Metazoa; phylum Chordata; class Actinopteri; order Pleuronectiformes; family Pleuronectidae; genus Limanda; species Limanda limanda. The sequence continues at coordinate 90,346 of NW_026870427.1, forward strand.
ACCCTTCCGAAAGTCGGAGAAGCTCAAGGATGGTACCGATCGATGCGCGCTACCCCATTTAGTGGGGGTAGAGCCTACTTGCAAGTCTCTCCGACCTTCACAAAAAAAGTTATTCAAGAATATCTCTTTCTCCTATGTGCTTTCATCCCTAACCCTAACCCTAACCCTTCCGAAAGTCGGAGAAGCTCAAGGATGGTACTGATCGATGCGCGCAACCCCATTTAGTGGGGGTAGAGCCTACTTGCAAGTCTCTCCGACCTTCACAAAAAAAGTTATTCAAGAATATCTCCTCAGATTTGGGGGAATTTCGTCGGTCGACCTCTTCCGAAGGTCGTACAAGCTCGGGGATGGTACCAATCGATCCGCAGGACCCAAATTAGTCCAGATGCAACCACTTTCCAAGTCTCTCCGACCTTCACAAAAAACGTTATTCAAGAATATCTCTTTCTCCTATGTGCTTTCATCCCTAACCCTAACCCTAACCCTTCCGAAAGTCGGAGAAGCTCAAGGATGCTACCGATCGATGCGCGCAACCCCATTTAGTGGGGGTAGAGCCTACTTGCAAGTCTCTCCGACCTTCACAAAAAAAGTTATTCAAGAATATCTCTTTCTCCTATGTGCTTTCATCCCTAACCCTAACCCTAACCCTTCCGAAAGTCGGAGAAGCTCAAGGATGGTACCGATCGATGCGCGCTACCCCATTTAGTGGGGGTAGAGCCTACTTGCAAGTCTCTCCGACCTTCACAAAAAAAGTTATTCAAGAATATCTCTTTCTCCTATGTGCTTTCATCCCTAACCCTAACCCTAACCCTTCCGAAAGTCGGAGAAGCTCAAGGATGGTACCGATCGATGCGCGCTACCCCATTTAGTGGGGGTAGAGCCTACTTGCAAGTCTCTCCGACCTTCACAAAAAAAGTTATTCAAGAATATCTCTTTCTCCTATGTGCTTTCATCCCTAACCCTAACCCTAACCCTTCCGAAAGTCGGAGAAGCTCAAGGATGGTACTGATCGATGCGCGCAACCCCATTTAGTGGGGGTAGAGCCTACTTGCAAGTCTCTCCGACCTTCACAAAAAAAGTTATTCAAGAATATCTCCTCAGATTTGGGGGAATTTCGTCAGTCGACCTCTTCCGAAGGTCGTACAAGCTCGGGGATGGTACCAATCGATCCGCAGGACCCAAATTAGTCCAGATGCAACCACTTTCCAAGTCTCTCCGACCTTCACAAAAAACGTTATTCAAGAATATCTCTTTCTCCTATGTGCTTTCATCCCTAACCCTAACCCTAACCCTTCCGAAAGTCGGAGAAGCTCAAGGATGGTACCGATCGATGCGCGCTACCCCATTTAGTGGGGGTAGAGCCTACTTGCAAGTCTCTCCGACCTTCACAAAAAAAGTTATTCAAGAATATCTCTTTCTCCTATGTGCTTTCATCCCTAACCCTAACCCTAACCCTAACCCTTCCGAAAGTCGGAGAAGCTCAAGGATGGTACTGATCGATGCGCGCAACCCCATTTAGTGGGGGTAGAGCCTACTTGCAAGTCTCTCCGACCTTCACAAAAAAAGTTATTCAAGAATATCTCCTCAGATTTGGGGGAATTTCGTCGGTCGACCTCTTCCGAAGGTCGTACAAGCTCGGGGATGGTACCAATCGATCCGCAGGACCCAAATTAGTCCAGATGCAACCACTTTCCAAGTCTCTCCGACCTTCACAAAAAAAGTTATTCAAGAATATCTCTTTCTCCTATGTGCTTTCATCCCTAACCCTAACCCTAACCCTTCCGAAAGTCGGAGAAGCTCAAGGATGCTACCGATCGATGCGCGCAACCCCATTTAGTGGGGGTAGAGCCTACTTGCATGTCTCTCCGACCTTCACAAAAAAAGTTATTCAAGAATATCTCTTTCTCCTATGTGCTTTCATCCCTAACCCTAACCCTAACCCTTCCGAAAGTCGGAGAAGCTCAAGGATGGTACCGATCGATGCGCGCTACCCCATTTAGTGGGGGTAGAGCCTACTTGCAAGTCTCTCCGACCTTCACAAAAAAAGTTATTCAAGAATATCTCTTTCTCCTATGTGCTTTCATCCCTAACCCTAACCCTAACCCTTCCGAAAGTCGGAGAAGCTCAAGGATGGTACTGATCGATGCGCGCTACCCCATTTAGTGGGGGTAGAGCCTACTTGCAAGTCTCTCCGACCTTCACAAAAAAAGTTATTCAAGAATATATCTTTCTCCTATGTGCTTTCATCCCTAACCCTAACCCTAACCCTTCCGAAAGTCGGAGAAGCTCAAGGATGGTACTGATCGATGCGCGCAACCCCATTTAGTGGGGGTAGAGCCTACTTGCAAGTCTCTCCGACCTTCACAAAAAAAGTTATTCAAGAATATCTCCTCAGATTTGGGGGAATTTCGTCAGTCGACCTCTTCCGAAGGTCGTACAAGCTCGGGGATGGTACCAATCGATCCGCAGGACCCAAATTAGTCCAGATGCAACCACTTTCCAAGTCTCTCCGACCTTCACAAAAAACGTTATTCAAGAATATCTCTTTCTCCTATGTGCTTTCATCCCTAACCCTAACCCTAACCCTTCCGAAAGTCGGAGAAGCTCAAGGATGGTACCGATCGATGCGCGCTACCCCATTTAGTGGGGGTAGAGCCTACTTGCAAGTCTCTCCGACCTTCACAAAAAAAGTTATTCAAGAATATCTCTTTCTCCTATGTGCTTTCATCCCTAACCCTAACCCTAACCCTAACCCTTCCGAAAGTCGGAGAAGCTCAAGGATGGTACTGATCGATGCGCGCAACCCCATTTAGTGGGGGTAGAGCCTACTTGCAAGTCTTTCCGACCTTCACAAAAAAAGTTATTCAAGAATATCTCCTCAGATTTGGGGGAATTTCGTCGGTCGACCTCTTCCGAAGGTCGTACAAGCTCGGGGATGGTACCAATCGATCCGCAGGACCCAAATTAGTCCAGATGCAACCACTTTCCAAGTCTCTCCGACCTTCACAAAAAAAGTTATTCAAGAATATCTCTTTCTCCTATGTGCTTTCATCCCTAACCCTAACCCTAACCCTTCCGAAAGTCGGAGAAGCTCAAGGATGGTACCGATCGATGCGCGTTACCCCATTTAGTGGGGGTAGAGCCTACTTGCAAGTCTCTCCGACCTTCACAAAAAAAGTTATTCAAGAATATCTCTTTCTCCTATGTGCTTTCATCCCTAACCCTAACCCTAACCCTTCCAAAAGTCGGAGAAGCTCAAGGATGGTACTGATCGATGCGCGCTACCCCATTTAGTGGGGGTAGAGCCTACTTGCAAGTCTCTCCGACCTTCACAAAAAAAGTTATTCAAGAATATCTCCTCAGATTTGGGGGAATTTCGTCGGTCGACCTCTTCCGAAGGTCGTACAAGCTCGGGGATGGTACCAATCGATCCGCAGGACCCAAATTAGTCCAGATGCAACCACTTTCCAAGTCTCTCCGACCTTCACAAAAAAAGTTATTCAAGAATATCTCTTTCTCCTATGTGCTTTCATCCCTAACCCTAACCCTAACCCTTCCGAAAGTCGGAGAAGCTCAAGGATGGTACCGATCGATGCGCGCTACCCCATTTAGTGGGGGTAGAGCCTACTTGCAAGTCTCTCCGACCTTCACAAAAAAAGTTATTCAAGAATATCTCTTTCTCCTATGTGCTTTCATCCCTAACCCTAACCCTAACCCTTCCGAAAGTCGGAGAAGCTCAAGGATGGTACCGATCGATGCGCGCTACCCCATTTAGTGGGGGTAGAGCCTACTTGCAAGTCTCTCCGACCTTCACACAAAAAGTTATTCAAGAATATCTCTTTCTCCTATGTGCTTTCATCCCTAACCCTAACCCTAACCCTTCCGAAAGTCGGAGAAGCTCAAGGATGGTACCGATCGATGCGCGCTACCCCATTTAGTGGGGGTAGAGCCTACTTGCAAGTCTCTCCGACCTTCACAAAAAAAGTTATTCAAGAATATCTCTTTCTCCTATGTGCTTTCATCCCTAACCCTAACCCTAACCCTTCCGAAAGTCGGAGAAGCTCAAGGATGGTACTGATCGATGTGCGCAACCCCATTTAGTGGGGGTAGAGCCTACTTGCAAGTCTCTCCGACCTTCACAAAAAAAGTTATTCAAGAATATCTCCTCAGATTTGGGGGAATTTCGTCGGTCGACCTCTTCCGAAGGTCGTACAAGCTCGGGGATGGTACCAATCGATCCGCAGGACCCAAATTAGTCCAGATGCAACCACTTTCCAAGTCTCTCCGACCTTCACAAAAAAAGTTATTCAAGAATATCTCTTTCTCCTATGTGCTTTCATCCCTAACCCTAACCCTAACCCTTCCGAAAGTCGGAGAAGCTCAAGGATGGTACCGATCGATGCGCGCTACCCCATTTAGTGGGGGTAGAGCCTACTTGCAAGTCTCTCCGACCTTCACAAAAAAAGTTATTCAAGAATATCTCTTTCTCCTATGTGCTTTCATCCCTAACCCTAACCCTAACCCTTCCGAAAGTCGGAGAAGCTCAAGGATGGTACCGATCGATGCGCGCTACCCCATTTAGTGGGGGTAGAGCCTACTTGCAAGTCTCTCCGACCTTCACAAAAAAAGTTATTCAAGAATATCTCCTCAGATTTGGGGGAATTTCGTCGGTCGACCTCTTCCGAAGGTCGTACAAGCTCGGGGATGGTACCAATCGATTCGCAGGACCCAAATTAGTCCAGATGCAACCACTTTTCAAGTCTCTCCGACCTTCACAAAAAAAGTTATTCAAGAATATCTCTTTCTCCTATGTGCTTTCATCCCTAACCCTAACCCTTCCGAAAGTCGGAGAAGCTCAAGGATGGTACCGATCGATGCGCGCTACCCCATTTAGTGGGAGTAGAGCCTACTTGCAAGTCTCTCCGACCTTCACAAAAAAAGTTATTCAAGAATATCTCTTTCTCCTATGTGCTTTCATCCCTAACCCTAACCCTAACCCTTCCGAAAGTCGGAGAAGCTCAAGGATGGTACCGATCGATGCGCGCTACCCCATTTAGTGGGGGTAGAGCCTACTTGCAAGTCTCTCCGACCTTCACAAAAAAAGTTATTCAAGAATATCTCTTTCTCCTATGTGCTTTCATCCCTAACCCTAACCCTAACCCTTCCGAAAGTCGGAGAAGCTCAAGGATGGTACCGATCGATGCGCGCTACCCCATTTAGTGGGGGTAGAGCCTACTTGCAAGTCTCTCCGACCTTCACAAAAAAAGTTATTCAAGAATATCTCTTTCTCCTATGTGCTTTCATCCCTAACCCTAACCCTAACCCTTCCAAAAGTCGGAGAAGCTCAAGGATGGTACCGATCGATGCGCGCTACCCCATTTAGTGGGGGTAGAGCCTACTTGCAAGTCTCTCCGACCTTCACAAAAAAAGTTATTCAAGAATATCTCCTCAGATTTGGGGGAATTTCGTCGGTCGACCTCTTCCGAAGGTCGTACAAGCTCGGGGATGGTACCAATCGATCCGCAGGACCCAAATTAGTCCAGATGCAACCACTTTCCAAGTCTCTCCGACCTTCACAAAAAAAGTTATTCAAGAATATCTCTTTCTCCTATGTGCTTTCATCCCTAACCCTAACCCTAACCCTTCCGAAAGTCGGAGAAGCTCAAGGATGGTACCGATCGATGCGCGCTACCCCATTTAGTGGGGGTAGAGCCTACTTGCAAGTCTCTCCGACCTTCACAAAAAAAGTTATTCAAGAATATCTCTTTCTCCTATGTGCTTTCATCCCTAACCCTAACCCTAACCCTTCCGAAAGTCGGAGAAGCTCAAGGATGGTACCGATCGATGCGCGCTACCCCTTTTAGTGGGGGTAGAGCCTACTTGCAAGTCTCTCCGACCTTCACACAAAAAGTTATTCAAGAATATCTCTTTCTCCTATGTGCTTTCATCCCTAACCCTAACCCTAACCCTTCCGAAAGTCGGAGAAGCTCAAGGATGGTACCGATCGATGCGCGCTACCCCATTTAGTGGGGGTAGAGCCTACTTGCAAGTCTCTCCGACCTTCACAAAAAAAGTTATTCAAGAATATCTCTTTCTCCTATGTGCTTTCATCCCTAACCCTAACCCTAACCCTTCCGAAAGTCGGAGAAGCTCAAGAATGGTACTGATCGATGTGCGCAACCCCATTTAGTGGGGGTAGAGCCTACTTGCAAGTCTCTCCGACCTTCACAAAAAAAGTTATTCAAGAATATCTCCTCAGATTTGGGGGAATTTCGTCGGTCGACCTCTTCCGAAGGTCGTACAAGCTCGGGGATGGTACCAATCGATCCGCAGGACCCAAATTAGTCCAGATGCAACCACTTTCCAAGTCTCTCCGACCTTCACAAAAAAAGTTATTCAAGAATATCTCTTTCTCCTATGTGCTTTCATCCCTAACCCTAACCCTAACCCTTCCGAAAGTCGGAGAAGCTCAAGGATGGTACCGATCGATGCGCGCTACCCCATTTAGTGGGGGTAGAGCCTACTTGCAAGTCTCTCCGACCTTCACAAAAAAGGTTATTCAAGAATATCTCTTTCTCCTATGTGCTTTCATCCCTAACCCTAACCCTAACCCTTCCGAAAGTCGGAGAAGCTCAAGGATGGTACCGATCGATGCGCGCTACCCCATTTAGTGGGGGTAGAGCCTACTTGCAAGTCTCTCCGACCTTCACAAAAAAAGTTATTCAAGAATATCTCCTCAGATTTGGGGGAATTTCGTCGGTCGACCTCTTCCGAAGGTCGTACAAGCTCGGGAATGGTACCAATCGATCCGCAGGACCCAAATTAGTCCAGATGCAACCACTTTTCAAGTCTCTCCGACCTTCACAAAAAAAGTTATTCAAGAATATCTCTTTCTCCTATGTGCTTTCATCCCTAACCCTAACCCTAACCCTTCCGAAAGTCGGAGAAGCTCAAAGATGGTACCGATAGATGCGCGCTACCCCATTTAGTGGGGGTAGAGCCTACTTGCAAGTCTCTCCGACCTTCACAAAAAAAGTTATTCAAGAATATCTCTTTCTCCTATGTGCTTTCATCCCTAACCCTAACCCTTCCGAAAGTCGGAGAAGCTCAAGGATGGTACCGATCGATGCGCGTTACCCCATTTAGTGGGGGTAGAGCCTACTTGCAAGTCTCTCCGACCTTCACAAAAAAAGTTATTCAAGAATATCTCTTTCTCCTATGTGCTTTCATCCCTAACCCTAACCCTAACCCTTCCGAAAGTCGGAGAAGCTCAAGGATGGTACCGATCGATGCGCGCTACCCCATTTAGTGGGGGTAGAGCCTACTTGCAAGTCTCTCCGACCTTCACAAAAAAAGTTATTCAAGAATATCTCTTTCTCCTATGTGCTTTCATCCCTAACCCTAACCCTAACCCTTCCGAAAGTCGGAGAAGCTCAAGGATGGTACCGATCGATGCGCGCTACCCCATTTAGTGGGGGTAGAGCCTACTTGCAAGTCTCTCCGACCTTCACAAAAAAAGTTATTCAAGAATATCTCCTCAGATTTGGGGGAATTTCGTCGGTCGACCTCTTCCGAAGGTCGTACAAGCTCGGGGATGGTACCAATCGATCCGCAGGACCCAAATTAAACCAGATGCAACCACTTTCCAAGTCTCTCCGACCTTCACAAAAAAAGTTATTCAAGAATATCTCTTTCTCCTATGTGCTTTCATCCCTAACCCTAACCCTAACCCTTCCGAAAGTCGGAGAAGCTCAAGGATGGTACCGATCGATGCGCGCTACCCCATTTAGTGGGGGTAGAGCCTACTTGCAAGTCTCTCCGACCTTCACAAAAAAAGTTATTCAAGAATATCTCTTTCTCCTATGTGCTTTCATCCCTAACCCTAACCCTAACCCTTCCGAAAGTCGGAGAAGCTCAAGGATGGTACCGATCGATGCGCGCTATCCCATTTAGTGGGGGTAGAGCCTACTTGCAAGTCTCTCCGACCTTCACAAAAAAAGTTATTCAAGAATATCTCTTTCTCCTATGTGCTTTCATCCCTAACCCTAACCCTAACCCTTCCGAAAGTCGGAGAAGCTCAAGGATGGTACCGATCGATGCGCGCTACCCCATTTAGTGGGGGTAGAGCCTACTTGCAAGTCTCTCCGACCTTCACAAAAAAAGTTATTCAAGAATATCTCTTTCTCCTATGTGCTTTCATCCCTAACCCTAACCCTAACCCTTCCGAAAGTCGGAGGAGCTCAACGATGGTACCGATCGATGCGCGCTACCCCATTTAGTGGGGGTAGAGCCTACTTGCAAGTCTCTCCGACCTTCACAAAAAAAGTTATTCAAGAATATCTCTTTCTCCTATGTGCTTTCATCCCTAACCCTAACCCTAACCCTTCCGAAAGTCGGAGAAGCTCAAGGATGGTACCGATCGATGCGCGCTACCCCATTTAGTGGGGGTAGAGCCTACTTGCAAGTCTCTCCGACCTTCACAAAAAAAGTTATTCAAGAATATCTCTTTCTCCTATGTGCTTTCATCCCTAACCCTAACCCTAACCCTTCCGAAAGTCGGAGAAGCTCAAGGATGGTACTGATCGATGCGCGCAACCCCATTTAGTGGGGGTAGAGCCTACTTGCAAGTCTCTCCGACCTTCACAAAAAAAGTTATTCAAGAATATCTCCTCAGATTTGGGGGAATTTCGTCGGTCGACCTCTTCCGAAGGTCGTACAAGCTCGGGGATGGTACCAATCGATCCGCAGGACCCAAATTAGTCTAGATGCAACCACTTTCCAAGTCTTTCCGACCTTCACAAAAAAAGTTATTCAAGAATATCTCTTTCTCCTATGTGCTTTCATCCCTAACCCTAACCCTAACCCTTCCGAAAGTCGGAGAAGCTCAAGGATGGTACCGATCGATGCGCGCTACCCCATTTAGTGGGGGTAGAGCCTACTTGCAAGTCTCTCCGACCTTCACAAAAAAAGTTATTCAAGAATATCTCTTTCTCCTATGTGCTTTCATCCCTAACCCTAACCCTTCCGAAAGTCGGAGAAGCTCAAGGATGGTACCGATCGATGCGCGCTACCCCATTTAGTGGGGGTAGAGCCTACTTGCAAGTCTCTCCGACCTTCACAAAAAAAGTTATTCAAGAATATCTCTTTCTCCTATGTGCTTTCATCCCTAACCCTAACCCTAACCCTTCCGAAAGTCGGAGAAGCTCAAGGATGGTACCGATCGATGCGCGCTACCCCATTTAGTGGGGGTAGAGCCTACTTGCAAGTCTCTCCGACCTTCACAAAAAAAGTTATTCAAGAATATCTCTTTCTCCTATGTGCTTTCATCCCTAACCCTAACCCTAACCCTTCCGAAAGTCGGAGAAGCTCAAGGATGGTACCGATCGATGCGCGCTACCCCATTTAGTGGGGGTAGAGCCTACTTGCAAGTCTCTCCGACCTTCACAAAAAAAGTTATTCAAGAATATCTCTTTCTCCTATGTGCTTTCATCCCTAACCCTAACCCTAACCCTTCCGAAAGTCGGAGAAGCTCAAGGATGGTACTGATCGATGCGCGCAACCCCATTTAGTGGGGGTAGAGCCTACTTGCAAGTCTCTCCGACCTTCACAAAAAAAGTTATTCAAGAATATCTCCTCAGATTTGGGGGAATTTCGTCGGTCGACCTCTTCCGAAGGTCGTACAAGCTCGGGGATGGTACCAATCGATCCGCAGGACCCAAATTAGTCCAGATGCAACCACTTTCCAAGTCTCTCCGACCTTCACAAAAAACGTTATTCAAGAATATCTCTTTCTCCTATGTGCTTTCATCCCTAACCCTAACCCTAACCCTTCCGAAAGTCGGAGAAGCTCAAGGATGCTACCGATCGATGCGCGCAACCCCATTTAGTGGGGGTAGAGCCTACTTGCAAGTCTCTCCGACCTTCACAAAAAAAGTTATTCAAGAATATCTCTTTCTCCTATGTGCTTTCATCCCTAACCCTAACCCTAACCCTTCCGAAAGTCGGAGAAGCTCAAGGATGGTACCGATCGATGCGCGCTACCCCATTTAGTGGGGGTAGAGCCTACTTGCAAGTCTCTCCGACCTTCACAAAAAAAGTTATTCAAGAATATCTCTTTCTCCTATGTGCTTTCATCCCTAACCCTAACCCTAACCCTTCCGAAAGTCGGAGAAGCTCAAGGATGGTACCGATCGATGCGCGCTACCCCATTTAGTGGGGGTAGAGCCTACTTGCAAGTCTCTCCGACCTTCACAAAAAAAGTTATTCAAGAATATCTCTTTCTCCTATGTGCTTTCATCCCTAACCCTAACCCTAACCCTTCCGAAAGTCGGAGAAGCTCAAGGATGGTACTGATCGATGCGCGCAACCCCATTTAGTGGGGGTAGAGCCTACTTGCAAGTCTCTCCGACCTTCACAAAAAAAGTTATTCAAGAATATCTCCTCAGATTTGGGGGAATTTCGTCAGTCGACCTCTTCCGAAGGTCGTACAAGCTCGGGGATGGTACCAATCGATCCGCAGGACCCAAATTAGTCCAGATGCAACCACTTTCCAAGTCTCTCCGACCTTCACAAAAAACGTTATTCAAGAATATCTCTTTCTCCTATGTGCTTTCATCCCTAACCCTAACCCTAACCCTTCCGAAAGTCGGAGAAGCTCAAGGATGGTACCGATCGATGCGCGCTACCCCATTTAGTGGGGGTAGAGCCTACTTGCAAGTCTCTCCGACCTTCACAAAAAAAGTTATTCAAGAATATCTCTTTCTCCTATGTGCTTTCATCCCTAACCCTAACCCTAACCCTAACCCTTCCGAAAGTCGGAGAAGCTCAAGGATGGTACTGATCGATGCGCGCAACCCCATTTAGTGGGGGTAGAGCCTACTTGCAAGTCTCTCCGACCTTCACAAAAAAAGTTATTCAAGAATATCTCCTCAGATTTGGGGGAATTTCGTCGGTCGACCTCTTCCGAAGGTCGTACAAGCTCGGGGATGGTACCAATCGATCCGCAGGACCCAAATTAGTCCAGATGCAACCACTTTCCAAGTCTCTCCGACCTTCACAAAAAAAGTTATTCAAGAATATCTCTTTCTCCTATGTGCTTTCATCCCTAACCCTAACCCTAACCCTTCCGAAAGTCGGAGAAGCTCAAGGATGGTACCGATCGATGCGCGCTACCCCATTTAGTGGGGGTAGAGCCTACTTGCAAGTCTCTCCGACCTTCACAAAAAAAGTTATTCAAGAATATCTCTTTCTCCTATGTGCTTTCATCCCTAACCCTAACCCTAACCCTTCCAAAAGTCGGAGAAGCTCAAGGATGGTACCGATCGATGCGCGCTACCCCATTTAGTGGGGGTAGAGCCTACTTGCAAGTCTCTCCGACCTTCACAAAAAAAGTTATTCAAGAATATCTCCTCAGATTTGGGGGAATTTCGTCGGTCGACCTCTTCCGAAGGTCGTACAAGCTCGGGGATGGTACCAATCGATCCGCAGGACCCAAATTAGTCCAGATGCAACCACTTTCCAAGTCTCTCCGACCTTCACAAAAAAAGTTATTCAAGAATATCTCTTTCTCCTATGTGCTTTCATCCCTAACCCTAACCCTAACCCTTCCGAAAGTCGGAGAAGCTCAAGGATGGTACCGATCGATGCGCGCTACCCCATTTAGTGGGGGTAGAGCCTACTTGCAAGTCTCTCCGACCTTCACAAAAAAAGTTATTCAAGAATATCTCTTTCTCCTATGTGCTTTCATCCCTAACCCTAACCCTAACCCTTCCGAAAGTCGGAGAAGCTCAAGGATGGTACCGATCGATGCGCGCTACCCCATTTAGTGGGGGTAGAGCCTACTTGCAAGTCTCTCCGACCTTCACAAAAAAAGTTATTCAAGAATATCTCCTCAGATTTGGGGGAATTTCGTCGGTCGACCTCTTCCGAAGGTCGTACAAGCTCGGGGATGGTACCAATCGATCCGCAGGACCCAAATTAGTCCAGATGCAACCACTTTCCAAGTCTCTCCGACCTTCACAAAAAAAGTTATTCAAGAATATCTCTTTCTCCTATGTGCTTTCATCCCTAACCCTAACCCTAACCCTTCCGAAAGTCGGAGAAGCTCAAGGATGGTACCGATCGATGCGCGCTACCCCATTTAGTGGGGGTAGAGCCTACTTGCAAGTCTCTCCGACCTTCACAAAAAAAGTTATTCAAGAATATCTCTTTCTCCTATGTGCTTTCATCCCTAACCCTAACCCTAACCCTTCCGAAAGTCGGAGAAGCTCAAGGATGGTACCGATCGATGCGCGCTACCCCATTTAGTGGGGGTAGAGCCTACTTGCAAGTCTCTCCGACCTTCACAAAAAAAGTTATTCAAGAATATCTCTTTCTCCTATGTGCTTTCATCCCTAACCCTAACCCTAACCCTTCCGAAAGTCGGAGAAGCTCAAGGATGGTACCGATCGATGCGCGCTACCCCATTTAGTGGGGGTAGAGCCTACTTGCAAGTCTCTCCGACCTTCACAAAAAAAGTTATTCAAGAATATCTCTTTCTCCTATGTGCTTTCATCCCTAACCCTAACCCTAACCCTTCCGAAAGTCGGAGAAGCTCAAGGATGGTACTGATCGATGCGCGCAACCCCATTTAGTGGGGGTAGAGCCTACTTGCAAGTCTCTC